>NC_053427.1:35832334-35964988 GCF_007990345.1 Gossypium hirsutum
CCAGATCCCAATTCCATTTTTATATTGTCATTGACATGACATAAGAGATGTCAGTTCTAGTCTATCTTTTTCTATTTCTGTATATGTATATGGAAAGTTCAAAAATCATCATATAATAATCCAGAAATAGAAAAGAAAAAAGGGAGGTTAATGATGATTTTAAAATCTTTTATACCAGGGAATCTAATATCCTTTTACATGACGATAATCAATTCAGTCATTATGGTCAGACTCTATTATGGATTTCTGACCACACTATCCGTAGGTCCCTCTTATATCTTCCTTCTACGAGCTCGATTTATGGAAGAAGAAGAAGAAGGAACCGAGAAGAGAGTATCAGCAACAACTGGGTTTATTGCAGGCCAGCTCATGATGTTCATATCAATCTACTATGTACCTCTGCATTTAGCATTGGGTAAACCTTATACAATAACTGTCCTAGCTATACCGTATCTTTTGTTTCATTTCTTCTGGAACAATCACAAAGACTTTTTTGATCATAGACGTCCTACCAGAAATTCAATGCGTAATCTTAGCATTCAATGTGTATTCCTGAATAATCTCATTATTCAATTATTCAACCATTTCATTTTACCAAGTTCAATGTTAGCCAAATTAGTCAACATCTATATGTTTCGATGCAACAACAATATGTTATTTGTAACAAGTAGTTTTGTTGGTTGGTTAATTGGTTATATTTTATTGATGAAATGGGTTGGGTTGGTATTAGTCTGGATACAACAAAATAATTTAATTAGGTCTAATGTACTTATTCGATCTAATAAGTATCTTGTATCAGAATTTAGAAATTCTATGGCTCGAATCTTTAGTATTCTGTTATTTATTACCTGTGTTTACTATTTAGGTAGAATACTGTCACCCATTCTAACTAAGAAACTGAAAGGAATTTCCGAACCGGAAGAAGTGGGGGAAAGTGAGGAAGAAAGAAACATAGAAATAGAAATTATTTCCGAGGGGGGAGGGTGATACGAGCACGCCCCGTGAACTTTATCGAGCAAGTCTGTCAAGTCGAGCAATGACATGTTGGCAAGCTGATCCAAGCTCGTTTCCAGCTCCACGAGCTCTGTCTAGCTCAAATCCAGCTTATTCGAGCTTAATCCATCTTGCCTGAGCTAAACCAAGCTCACTCCTAGCTCACTTTCAACTCACGAGCTAAACCTTAGCTCAACTTCAGCTTAGGAGTTTAGCCTCAGCTCAACTTTAGCTCACGGGCTAAAGCTTATCTCATTTTAGTTTAAACTCGGTTTTGTCTTTAATGCATTAAATAAAAATTTGCACATATTTATTTAAGCATTAAACTTGTCTTATATTAATATTTGTTATTAATATGCCATAGTCATTACATAAATTGATTATGTTCACATAACTGAATTAATGCATGACATTAATGTGTTCACATCATGCCGAATTTATGAGTGTCCATGAGATATCTTAATGACTTGTTTATTTCATGTAGGTACATCCCTTTGGACGGTACAATGTATGGATGAAGAAACATCTCTTTTGGGCATTCCACACTCATGAATGAAGAAGTATTAAATGCTGGTGCATGTACAGCTAGATGCAAGGTTTCTACAAATTCATGCATGTGTCGAATGCATGTATGGACATTAAAGGCTAGTCCATGAATGGATCAAATGCATGGGATGATAGAATGCATGAATGGCTTAAGTGCATGTATGGTGGCTGTCTCCTAACTTTCCAAGGCACTTATTCGGCCAAGAAGTAGCTGTTCACACTTTGAATTGACCTATAAGCTACTACACATGCATGGATGGGTTCAAGAACGTCCAAAGGAAGGAATTAACTCAATAATTCAACACATTGATTGAATTAAGTGTATGCACAAAGGGGAGAACGAATTTACTAGGTTCATGCTGCCATTTATGAACCTACATGCTATTAAAGAGTTTAATTATGAGGATACATGTTCCATACAAGTGCATGAACGTCCCAAGGAGATGAATGCAACCTTTGGTGCACATACAAGTCACTTGAAGCCTTTCTTTATGATTAAGCATTCATGCACAGACTTAGGGGGAAGAAAGTGTCCATTCAACTAGTTCATGAATCTGCCGAATTTATGAACTATTTTAATACATTAGTGTGAATGTTTTTATTATTGTGTGAACACCTAGATGCCGAATTTGAATGGTCATCTATATGCCTATAAGTATTTGTTTTCTTTCAATTGTAAGAGACTTTTTGCCAAAATTTTTATTGAATTTAATCTTGTGAGAATTTTCTTCTCTAAACTTTGTTTGAGACTTTGTTGACTTATCTACCTAGTAGTGGCGTCAACCCTGTTTCATTCACTCTTATACCGAGGTTCCTACTTTCTAAGTAGCGGGTCGAGGTTTATCATTTTCATCCTCCACCTTGAAAGCCTATAAGCAATTGGGTCAATTCTCTCTAGTATTGGTTCGTGCTTGCTTTTGAGTTCCTTCTTTCCATTCTTTCATTTACTTTAAACCGAACCTTAATATTCATATTTTAAACCCTTTATTTGAACCCCTTGAATAGCTTCCGCATAATTTATTTAGAAACATCCTTTTTGAACAAACCGGATGATACTTTCTCGTAGACGATCGGGCAAACTCGCATACGACTCGACTCTCCCCGAGGCGGTTCGTATCAGAGGGGCTAACCAGAAACAGGGGACCGAAGAAAATACTTCTTCTTCCCTTTTTTCGGAGGAAGTGGTGGATCCAAGCAAAATCAACGAAACAGAAAAGGTACGAGTGACTGGAAAGAAAAAAAAATAAAGGGCGAACTCCACTTTCGTTTTAAAGAGACACATTATAAAAATAGACTGGTTTATGAAACTTCTTATCTGGATGGGAATCAAGAAAGTTCAAAGTTAGAAATATTAAAAAAAAAGAAGATAAATGTTTATTATGGATTGAAAAACCTCTTGTGACACTTCTTTTTGATTCTAAACGATGGAATCGACCTTTGCGATATATAAAAAATGACCGGGTTGAAAATGCTATAAAAAATGAAATGTCACAATATTTTTTTATTTTTTTATACATGTCAAAGTGATGGAAAAGAAAAAATATCTTTTATGTATCCACCCAGTTTAGCAACTTTTGGGGAAGTGATACAAAAAAATATATATTTTTTCACACCAGAAAAATGGTTTTCTGATGAATTGTATACTGATTGGAGTTTTATCAATGAACTAAAAAGAAGAAATTTGAGTAAGGAGTTTATAAAAAGAGTCGAATCTTTAGATAAGGAATCTTTTGATCTGGGCATACTTGAAAAAAGGACTCGATTCTCTAATAATGAAACTAAATGAGAATACTTGCCTAAACTATATGATCCTTTCTTGCATGGACCCTACCGCAGAAGAATCAAAAAATGGGGTTCTCCTTTAAGCATAAATCAAACTTATAAAAAAAAACACGGATCCATTTTGGATAAATAAGATTCATGCTCTACTTCTTACTACTAATTATCACGACCTTGAACAGACACTAGATACACTCAATATAAAATCATTAGCAACAGAAAAAGAACTCTCTTTATTGACATTGATAGAAGATGAACAGGGAAATATCGATTCCGAGGATCGAGTCAAAATTTTTAAATTTTTATTCAAAATAGTTATAACTAATCCCAACAATCAAACAATTAGAAAAAAATCTATTGGAATAAAAGAAATAAGTAAAAAAGTTCCTCGATGGTCATACAAATTAATAGACGATTTAGAACAACAGGAGGGAGAAAACGAGGAAAATGTAACAGCAGAGCATGAAATTCGTTCAAGAAAATCCAAGCGCGTCGTGATTTTTACTAATAACCAGGCAAACGCTGATACTTATACTAATACCAAGGATGCTAATGATCCTGATCAAACAGACAAAGTGGCTTTGATACGCTATTCGTAACAATTGGATTTTCGGCGCGACATAATAAAGGGTTCCATGCGTGCCCAAAGGCATAAAACAATTACTTGGGAGCTGTTTCAAGCAAATGTACATTCCCCCTTTTGATACGGGGATGCGCGCGAACCAAGATCGAGTTGCCAAGTCACGAGAAACTCCTACGAAAGCTCTAAACGAACAGATCTAAAAATTAAAAACAAAGAACAAGATTAAACTAATCAGATCTGAAATTAAATCCCCAAATTCAATTAAATGAGCAGCAAGGAACAAAGAATGAATGAATAAATGCATTCGGAGTTCAAGAAGATGAAATCGAACTCCAATAGTGAAATCCCACAAGCCAAACCTGCCAAGAACACCAAAACAGTAAGTAGATTGAAACAATCAGATTTTTAATTGGAAGCTTAGGGATTTGGACGGCAAAAGAAAAGAAAGAAATAGATGAAATTGAAGGGTTCAAGAAGAGAATTTAAGTTGTGATTCGGTCCAATTGAACACCCAATATGAATTGCCCAAATTTCAGCAGCCGAATTTCACCCAACAAGAAGAAATAGAAAACGGCAAGAACCCTAAATTTTGGGGAATTTTGAGTCGATTATATGTTGCCAATAAAAGAACCGATTAAATGAAGAGTTCTTGGAGTTTGAATCAAGGCTGAAACACAAACAAGAACAGCAAATTATTAGATGATGAATCGGCACAAGTAGGAATAAAGAAACAAATCGAAACAGCAAGAAATAAAGAAAAGTCCTAAGAACCCTTGAATTCCCGAAAGAATTCACAAATTCCTTCAAATGGCTCTAATCTCCCCTCCAAGGAATATCGATGGCAAGAAGAAGGTTGAAGATGGCTCCCACAATCAAAAGATTGTTAAAACAACTTCTAAAGAAAACTCAAGAGAGAATTCTTGGAGAAAACCCCAAAGAAAATTCTGCACTCAACAAATTTAAAATTTGATAGAAAAAAATAATAATGAGATGTTTTTACAAAGGGTGGCTGGCCAATGCTTATATAGGCCTCCAACAAATCCTAATCTCACAAGTAACTAATAAAAAAATTAAACCTAATTAATAAAAAAACAAGGTAAATTCAGCCATGCACTTATATGGGCTGTTTTGGGCCGAATTTTACATGTAATGCTCCTAAAGATTAAAAAATTAAATTAAACAAGTAAGATGTTTACAAATTGGGCCCTTTGACATTTTGGCCTGATTTTTCAACTAAGTATGAAGAAATTTCTTGATTGGGCTGGATTTTGGTTATTGGGCCTCGCCTTCAAGAATTTGGGCTCGTGATCCATCTCCTACCAAAATTGGGTCGTTGACGCTCGTAATGGAGATCCAACGCGCTTTGGCTGCAAGATTCGGTTTCTTGGACCAAGATTTCCAAGATTTGAAATCTTGATTTTCTTGATTCTTGAAATCGCTCCGAACAGCAAAAGTGGGCCAAGATTCGATTTCTTGAAAACAAGAAAGTGAATCTTGATTTTCTTGATTTGAGCCCATCACCTTCTTAAGCTTGGGTTGGGCCTTTGTGACTCGTATCATTCCCCCCTTCCTCAAAAAGATTCGTCCTCGAATCTAAAAATCAAATGAACTCGATTTTCCTCGATCGAATGGGACTAATGGCAATTGAGTCCACTGAAAAGAATAGCCATGAAATAGTAAATAGCAACACAAACAAGCTTGTAGGCCAATTATAAGCATAATAGAACAGGTATAACGCATGTGAATGGATAGATTCAGATTACCATGCATTAATCGACGGTCTATAGATTCACTCACACATGCATTATCAAAAACAAGAATCTTTTTATCAACCATCAAAATAGATTTATCATCAATAAATAAAATAGGACAGTCAAGCACGTTTCGATCTAAGTGTTCATCAACACGATCTTTGTCGCTATCCGAGGAGTACAAAAGTGTTTCAAAGGTTTCAAGCATCTTACCTTGATAAGCAAAAGAATAATGGTCGATTTTACCTTTTTCATTTAAAACAAACCTTCGCTCATCGGGGGCATAGTGTAGTCGAATCTCCGTTGTTGAGTTAACCTTTGTCAAATGGAACTCAAACTTCATGTACAACCACATAAACTGTTTAAGGCACGAATATAAATTGAAAACAAATTTGGAAAATTTCGTTACTTTATTCTCCAAAATAGATTTGGACAAATTCGAGGATTTTACACAGGGTAAATCAAGAGAATAACAAATCACACTTCTTTTCGTAATGACTTTATCAACCACAATCGAAGAGTAACAATTAATCGGATCAAAATGAGGGGATCTTTTAAGAACTAAGTCACCAAAAGTTTGATCAATAATTTTCAAATCTGCACTGGACTCGGTTTCTAAAATTTCCTTACCTCGCTTACCTTCGGGATCATGTAGTGTGATTTCATCTTTGCCTAAGTTGATCGTATGAAAGCATCTTTCATTTGAGAGGTATTGAAGTTGAAAGTTATCTTTCGATCTTTCGGGAACATGAAAAGTAGCAACACAAGAAAAATTCATATCTTGGTTAGTGGAAACATTCCTCACTACCTTTTCCACGTCTTTTTCTTTTATTTCTTTTTCTAATTCATTTTCTCTTCTTTCTTCAATTTCTTTTTCACTCTCAATCTCTTTTTGCTCTTTTTCATTCTCTTTTTCTTTTTCCTCACTTGTTTTAACAGAATTTTTCAGTTTGATTTGGTCCTCATGACTTGTTCCGGAGTGAGCGGCACTAAGGTGAGTTTCTTTCCTTGATGCTTGAAAGAATACCTATTGGTACGACCATCGTGAGTGAATTTTCGATCCAGTTGCCATGGTTCTCCTAGCAACAAATGGCAGGCCTGAATAGGCATTACGTCACACACAACTTCGTCTTGATACTTACCGATAGAAAAGGCGATGCGCACTTGTTGAGTGACCCTAAATTGGCCTTTGTTGCTAAGCCCTTGTAGTTGATAAGGTTGTGGATGCTTGGTAGTGGTTAAGCAAAGCTCTTCCACCATCGTCGTGCTGGCTATGTTCGAGCAACTTTCACCATCAATAATAACTCTACAAAGCTTACCTTGTACGTGGCAGCGAGTATGAAAGAGATGTTCTCGTTGCTGCTCGCTCTTTGGTTTTGCCAAAGATGATTGTCCACGATCATGAAAATCATCATCCATTCTAGGGACACGTTGAGGGCTGCACCTATAGGGCTAGTTATCCCTATCTTCCTTAATTGGATCTCGATATTGATGTTTTTGATTCACTCGTACCTCATTCAAAGTAGTATTCAATGCTTGAAGTGTAGCATTTATTTGTGTGATTGCAGCAGTATGTTCGTCTAACTGTTGTTAGACTTTCATAAGTGCATCATTATTATCACCTTTAGACATCTTCAAAACCTGTAAAAAATAAACACTCAACACTCAAAAATAAAAGTTAGCAAACCTCACCATTAATCACTCAAAAAGAAAAATCAAATTCTCAATGAGGTCGAATTCAATCTTGTGAGTTCTTTATTAGAGTTTATATCAACCAATTAGAGAGTGTGAACCAAACTACCAAAGAATCCTAATTTGCACTAGGATGCCAAAAACTGACGAGACACCAATTGATTCGTGTTGCACCGAGGAAGAAGTTGTGCACACGTTTAAATCCTACTAACACAAGAAACAAGAAGGTGTTAGATAACGTGATACGGGGTTGCGCGCGGACCAAGATCGAGTTGCCAAGTCACGAGAAACTCCTACGAAAACCCTAAACAATTAGATCTGAAACGAAACAGAAAATTAAAAGATTAGATTTTTGAATTTTCAGATCTGAAATAAAATCCCCAAATCAGCAAAGAATCAAATTGAGAATAGAAATAAGTGTTAGGGTTCTTGAAACCCTCAAAGAGATTGTGATTCTGCCCAATTGAACACCAAGATAGTTTTCCCCAAATTTCGACAATCTAATTTCACCCAAAAAGAGTATGGAAAAACCCTAGAAATTGGGGATTTTTGGGCTGATTCCTTAAGATAGAAAAAGGCTGAAAACACAATAAGAACAGAAAATAGATTAGATAATGATTCAGCACAAGTAGAAATAAAGAAAGAATTGACAGTAAGAAATTAAAAGATAGGTCCTAAGAAGCCTTGAAATCTCGAAAGATCTCACAACTCCCTTCAAACGGCTCTAATCTCCCCTCCAAAGAATATCAATGGCAAGAAGAAGGTTGAAGATGGCTCCCACAATCAAAAAGATTGTTAAAACAACTTCTAAAGAAAACTCAAGAGAAAAATCTTGGAGAAAACTCAAAGAAAATTCTGCTCTCAACAAATCTAAAATTTTAATAATAATGATAAGTGTTTAACAAGGTGGACAGTCATGCCTTTAAATAGGCCTTATAACTAGTCCTAATCTAATTAGAAAACTAAAATAAAAAAAACTCCTAATTATTTTAATATGGAAATTCGGTCAAAGGTCATTTTATCTGGGACTCTTGGACTGAATATTGACATAAAAATTTAAACTAAGTAAATAAATAAATAAATAAATAAAAATAAAAATAAAACTTTACAACTTGGGCCACTTTGACAATTTGGCCTGATTTTCAACTAAGTATGGATGGATTTCTTGATTGGGCTGGGAATTTGCTTATTGGGCCTCGCCTTCAAGAATTTGGGCTTTTGTGACTCGTATCATAACGTAAAGGAAGAATAAATGTAAACAAATGAAAACCTACAGCTAAGAATCAATAAAAATTGCTGAAAACAGAAAACCCGAAAAACTGCGGAGTAACTTGACAACTTCGTTCGAGGTGTTCCCGATCTCCAAAAATCACGAAATTAAATCTGGAGTGTCCTTATATATTTAATTTTTGATCTGGAAATTTTGGGCACCAAATTCAACCCGCTGAATCTTTTTTTAAATTTTTATTGAATTTCGTCTTTTTTGATTTTTTGACTTTTTTGACTGATTTTTTTGCGGAAATAATTTTTTTATATTCAATCACAGTGCCAAAAACATGTATGTAAAATTTCAGATCAATCGGACAACGTTTACCCACTCAAATGAATTTTTTTGAACAATTTTTCTGGGTAAAACTGCTGTTTATGCTTTAAAAATAGAGATCAGTTTAGAAATCAACCAATAACACCCAAAACGCCCAAAACGCCCAAAATCTGATACCAAATGATACGGGGATGCGCGCGGACCAAGATCGAGTTGCCAAGTCACGAGAAACTCCTACGAAAGCTCTAAACGAACAGATCTGAAAATTAAAAACAAAGAACAAGATTAAACTAATCAGATCTGAAATTAAATCCCCAAATTCAATTAAATGAGCAGCAAGGAACAAAGAACGAATGAATAAATGTATTCGGAGTTCAAGAAGATGAAATCGAACTCCAATAGTGAAATCCCACAAGCCAAACCTGCCAAGAACACCAAAACAGTAAGTAGATTGAAACAATCAGATTTTTAATTGGAAGCTTAGGGATTTGGACGGCAAAAGAAAAGAAAGAAATAGATGAAATTGAAGGGTTCAAGAAGAGAATTTAAGTTGCAATTCGGTCCAATTGAACACCCAATATGAATTGCCCAAATTTCAGCAGCCGAATTTCACCCAACAAGAAGAAATAGAAAACGGCAAGAACCCTAAATTTTGGGGAATTTTGAGTCGATTATATGTTGCCAATAAAAGAACCGATTAAATGAAGAGTTCTTGGAGTTTGAATCAAGGCTGAAACACAAACAAGAACAGCAAATTATTAGATGATGAATCGGCACAAGTAGGAATAAAGAAACAAATCGAAACAGCAAGAAATAAAGAAAAGTCCTAAGAACCCTTGAATTCCCGAAAGAATTCACAAATTCCTTCAAACGGCTCTAATCTCCCCTCCAAGGAATATCGATGGCAAGAAGAATGTTGAAGATGGCTCCCACAATCAAAAGATTGTTAAAACAACTTCTAAAGAAAACTCAAGAGAGAATTCTTGGAGAAAACCCCAAAGAAAATTCTGCACTCAACAAATCTGAATTTTGATAGAAAAAAATAATAATGAGATGTTTTTACAAAGGGTGGCTGGCCAATGCTTATATAGGCCTCCAACAAATCCTAATCTCACAAGTAACTAATAAAAAAATTAAACCTAATTAATAAAAAAACAAGGTAAATTCGGCCATGCACTTATATGGGCTGTTTTGGGCCGAATTTTACATGTAATGCTCCTAAAGATTAAAAAATTAAATTAAACAAGTAAGATGTTTACAAATTGGGCCCTTTGACATTTTGGCCTGATTTTTCAACTAAGTATGAAGAAATTTCTTGATTGGGCTGGATTTTGGTTATTGGGCCTCGCCTTCAAGAATTTGGGCTCGTGATCCATCTCCTACCAAAATTGGGTCGTTGACGCTCGTAATGGAGATCCAACGCGCTTTGGCTGCAAGATTCGGTTTCTTGGACCAAGATTTCCAAGATTTGAAATCTTGATTTTCTTGATTCTTGAAATCACTCCGAACAGCAAAATTGGGCCAAGATTCGATTTCTTGATTTTCTTGAAAACAAAAAAGTGAATCTTGATTTTCTTGATTTGAGCCCATCACCTTCTTAAGCTTGGGTTGGGCCTTTGTGACTCGTATCACCTTTTTTTGGACAGAGTAGACAAACCACTCTTTTTTTTCTTTTGATATTTCTGGACCGCTGAAACGAATATCTCGAAATTGGATATGTAAAAACAAAGAATCAAAAATTTCTGATTATACAGAAAAAAAGATCGAGAAAAAAGACGAGGCCAAAAGAGAAAAATACAAAAGAGAAGAGAATGAGGATAGAAATAGCAGAAGCTTGGGATAGTCTTTTACTTGCTCAAGTAATAAGGGGCTCCGTGTTAATAACCCAATCAATTCTTAGAAAATATATTATATTACCTTCACTGATAATAGTTAAAAACATTGCCCGTATGTTATTATTTCAATTTCCTGAGTGGTCTGAGGATTTAACGGATTGGAATCGAGAAATGCATGTTAAATGCACTTATAATGGTGTTCAATTATCTGAAACAGAATTTCCAAAAAACTGGTTAACAGACGGTATTCAGATAAAGATCCTATTTCCTTTTTGCCTGAAACCTTGGCACAGATTTAAACTACAACCCTCTCATAAAGATCCAATGAAAAAAAAGAAAGGTCAAAAGAACGATTTTTGCTTTTTAACAGTTTGGGGAATGGAAACTGAACTACCTTTCGGCCCTCCTTGAAACCGGCATTCGTTTTTTGAGCCTATTTTTAAAGAACTAAAAATAAAATAAAAATGGAAAACGAAATGTTTTATAGCTTTAACAATTTTAAAAGAAAAAATAAATTGTTTCGAAAAGCTTCAAAAGAAACAAAAAATGGATCACTCAAAGCATTCTATTTCTAAAAGGAATAATAAAAGAACTTTCAAAAATAAATCCAATTCCATTTTTTGGGTTGAGAGAACCATATGAATTGGGCGAAACTAAAAAGGATTCGATAATCAGTAATAAGATGATTCACAAATCATCCCTTCAAATTCAATCGATGGCGTGGACAAATTATTCATTAACCGAAAAAAATAAAAGATCTGACTAAGAGAACAAACACAATCAAAAATCAAATACAAAAAATTCTAATTATAAAAGACAAGAAAAAGAATTTCTAACTCAAGAAATAAATAGTAGTTCTAACAAAGTAAGTTATTAGGATAAAATATTAGAATCATCAAAAAAATTTTGGCAAATAGTAAAAAGAAGAAATATTCGATTAATCCGGAAATTCTATTTTTTTATAAATTTTTTCATTGAAAAGATATACATGGATATTCTTCTATATATCATTAATATTCCAAGAACCAATACCCAACTTTTTCTTGAATCAACAAAAAAAATGATTGAGAATTCATTCACAATAATGAAGCAAATCAAGAAAGAATTAATAAAACAACTAAAAATACATCTCATTTTATTTCAACTATAAAAACCTCACTTTCTTCACTTTCTAATGTTAGTATTAGAAATAAAAATGAAAAAGCTTTTTGTGACTTATCCTCCCTCTCACAAGCATATGTATTTTTACAAATTATCACAAACCCAAGTTATTAGTTTTTATAAATTCAAACCTATCCTTCAATATCATGGAACATCTCTTTTTCTTAAAATGAAATAAAAGATTATTTTGAAGAACGGAGAGTATCTCATTCCAGATTAAGACATCATTATGGGTTAAGACAGAAAATTGTTTGGCATTCTGGAATGAATGAATGGAAAAACTGGTTAAGGAGTCGTTATCAATACAATTTAGTTCAGAATAGATGGCTAAAATTAGTACCAGCACAATGGTGAAATAGAGTCAATCAACTCTATCTGGCTCAAAATAAACATTTAACAAAATGGGATTCAGATGAAAAAGAAAGATTAATTCATTACGAAAAAAAATGATTTTCAAGCGAACTCATTACTAACTCAAGAATATAAACTGAATCAAGAACAAAAATATAAAAAATCTAATTTAAAAAACACTATGGATATGATTTTTATCATATAAATCTATTAATTATCAAGATAAGAGGGACCTGATGCGATCCCGGTCGCATCATGTTTCGGTACATCTCGACGACATCGAGATTGGCCTAAACTCGAGGGGTCCAAATGCAAAATGAGACCTTTAAATTCATTTATGCTGTTGGAATAAAGACTTGATTTATCTTAGTTACTTTAGTCTTTAATTATGTCTTATTTATTAAATACATGTTTTAATTATGACATGCATTATGTGTTCTGCATTCAATAAAGTCATACATTATGTGACTCCGATGTTAGTTTAAGTCAGCTTCATTAAATTAAGTCTTGCATTAAGTAACTCATTTGTTCATTTAGTTTGCATTTTAAACCATGCATTTAAGCATCTTAGTTTAATAAATGAGTTGCTGGACATTTATTCAACTCATCTTAGTTTAATTAATAAGTGTTTTTGTTGAACTTTATTTAATAGTTGCTTCTTTAAATAATCTAGTTCCTAGGATAATTTATTGATGCATGAATTTAAGTTCATTTAATAATGCTTCTCTTAATTAAACTTGTTGCTGGAATAAATGATGCATAAGTGTTAGTTCATTTATTTAAGTTAGTTGTTAATTTGTTTTAAGCTTAATAAATGAATAAATGTGACGGTTACATGTGTTAATTGCAGGTGACTTTTTAGCTCCCATCTATTATTATTAAAGGCTGTTATGCATTCAATAAGGTGACTTTTCAAGAGATTTCAGTTACAAAAGAGAGGGTTGTTACAAAGAGGCTTTAAATATCATTAAGAAGTTGTTTCTATCAATTAAAGGAGAGCATTATTCTTCTTTAAATTAGGCAGCAAATTTGTTTCATCTTCCTTAACCGTTTGCTTCATGAGTAATCACTACATGCATTCAATTCTCCATCAAAGAAGCTGGTGTCTTTTCGGTTGCTCATGGAGACTTCAAAAGACTTTGAAAGCAACTTAATTGAAGAAGTAAATCAAATTGAAGGCTGGAGTTACTTGGAATAGAATTTCTATAGTTGTGACTTTTCATTAGGCCTCATTATTAGCTTCATTAAAAGTGACCTTTCAGCTAGCTTTCCTTTTGACACTATAAATTCATGTAACTAGCCTTTTGAAGGAACACTACTTTTTGGACATTTTTGAATGATATTCTGCCAAATTTGTGGGGCAAACTTTTCTCTGTTTTCGTTCAAAGATTTGTTGGCTACCTAGTGTTCTAGTTGTGTCATCCATTTTCTTTGTTGAAAATCGAACTTATCACTACTCGTATTGTGGCGTTCAAACATACCAAGGTTCCTACTTTTCTAAGTAGCGGGTCGAGGTTCTTATATTCTCCATCTGACCACCTTGAAAACTTATAAACATTTGGGTCAATATTTTCTAATATTGGTTCGTGTTTGTTTTTTTAGATCATTTTCATTTCCATTCCATTCCATCTTTTCGTTTCATTATAACCAAACCTACAAAAACTTTATATCCATAAATCCATCTACATAAACTTCATATCCATAAACCCACCTTTGAATCCTTTTACATAGCTTCTTCCATTATTTACGTGAAAACATCCTTTTGAACAAATCGAACGCTACTTCTTCGTCAACGATCGGGCAAACTCACATACGACTCGACTCACCCCGAGGCGGATCGTATCATTTGGTATCAGAGCTACAAAAACAAGGAGTACGAGCATTCAAAATTACTCCAGGAATAGTCTGTGACTCATCAAGTAAGTTTCAAAAAAAAATTGAAAAAAAAAACAAAATCTGAAAATTTGAACATAGTTTTACTCCTCCATTTTTCAATCCTGAAACTTTTACCCTCTCATCCACTTCCATCCTTGACCTTTTCGCCACACTATACCCGAATTATTCTCTTTCTTGTAAGCCTACCCAGTTGTAAATCACATCATCCCTTGTTACCCATTTGAAACCGACCACCTAGACTAAGGTTAAGCCTTGGCGAATCTGCTTACGAAATCACGAGAAAGGTAAAGAGAGGTAAAAGGCACGAGTGTTGTGAGAGTATTAGAGTGTTGAAAAAGCCGATCTTGAGTGCAAACACGAGTGTGAGTGCCATTCAAATTTTATTGTGAGTGACTAGTGAGGTTTGTGGTAAGGTATTCATTTTCTGTTTTGTTTTATTCATTTTTCTTTTCATCTATTAATCATGTCTCGAGAAGAGTTTTCAGCCTTTGAATTTCAATATTTGTTGAAAGAGATGGAGTGCATGCTCGATCGAAAAATCAAGCCTGTCCAAGAAAAGCTAGACCATCGAGCAAGAGTTCAACGAAAGCAAATTGTTCCAAGTCAGAAAAAGGAGTCAAGAACATCACGGAGACACACATCTGATGACTACTCGAGAAGAGATTTCTATCGTGATACCTATTCGACAAGAAATTCGAGTAGAAAGAAAGAAAGCTTCGAGTCTAAGGTCTTTCGAGATAACGAACGAGGGAGCCCAAGTAACTCTTCGTATGCATCCACGAAGACTCATTCTCGAAGAATTGATCATGAACTCTATCTAAATGATTTCACATTTTTTGAACAAAATACTTATCATGCTGATTCACTTGTATTATCTTCAAGTTGTAAAGAAAAAATGAGAGAAAAAGAAATGAAAGAGAGGCAAGAGGCGAGTAAGAGAGAAAATGAGAGATTCTTGAAAGAGATTGAGAAAGTCATTGAAAAAGCTGTTGAAAAAGAAAAAGAACAAAAAGAGAGTGAAAGAAAAGAGAGGCAAAAGATGATCATGAGAGAAAACGAGTGGATTCTAAAAGAAATCGAGAGAAGCAAAAAAGAAAAAGAGTGTGTGCAAGAAAGTAAAGTTTAAAAAGAGAGTGAGCAAAAAGAAAGCGTGGAAGAAACAATTGTTCTTGAAGAAAAAGAAATGAAAGAAAAAGTTGATAGAGGGCAAGAAAAAGAGAGTGTTGTTTCCACTAACCAATCTGTGAATTCTTCTCGTCTTACCTCTTCTTTTCAGGTTCCTAACAATTCGTGTGACGAACTTCAACTTCAATACTTTCCTGATGAGAGATGCTTTTGTATGATCAGAAAAGGAAAGGTTGAAGATAAAATCCAACCGCAAGTATTCAAAGATAAGGAATCTTTAGAAATCGAGCCACGGCAAACAGGTTTGAAAGTTGTCGGTAAAATTTTTGATGGCTTAATTTATAAAAGATCCCCTTATTTTGATTTAATTAACCCTTATTCTTTGTTTGTGGTTGATAAGTCCATTCTAAGAGGAAGTATGAGGCAGTGTTCTCTTGAGTTGTTTTGTGGTGTAAAACTTGTTGATGACGTCCGATTAATTCGGCAAGCACATAATATCATCTTACATGGTAACGATTCTTCACGAAAGACATTTAAGTTGTTTGATTGTGGTGATTATGTGAATCAACTACTGCCTTGTGTAAAATCTTTAAATTTATGCCCATCTGTCCTGATGAATGTAAGGAGTTTGGATTATTTGTTTTTGTATATGCACAAATTCTTTTGGATCAGCATGTTTGAAATCATGACACGCATGAAACCTTTGTTGCATTTTCTAGCAAGTGAACAAACTTATGTGTTTAAACCTAGAATTTGCTATTTTGGTTCGATATGTGAAAAATTCAAACATTCCAAATTTTGTGCGACCAATTTTTGTTTGATTGATGCTTGGCTTTTGACTAAGGGAGCGAAATTTAAAAATTATGAATACAATATAAAATCGTTCCTTGATCATTTTATTTGGCTATCCATAAATTTCTTGTGTCATTTTAAAAGGGTAAGGCCAACTCATATTTTTGATCCTGGCATTGATTCAGCATGTCCCTTAAAGTTGAACATCTACAGTGTCACTAACCCCTTTACTTTTTGTGAAGGTGATACTTTGAGAAACGCGAGTTGTTCTTGTATTTCTCCTACATTTCAGGTTAGTTCAAGTAAAGAGCAACGACTTTACTATCTTTCATGAAGAGAGGAGGTTTACGTTGATTGAAAAAGGTACTGCTCAAACCGATCCACATTCATTCATTCATATGGGAAAACAAGGTGAGTTTTCTGAATCTTTTAAGATTCAACCACCCCCTTTGAATGTTGATGGAAACATTGTTGATGTTTTGGTTTCTGAAACGCATTCGTACCTTGATGAGGTTTATTGTTTTTTTTATTAGTAATGGATGGTTTGAAAATGATGAGAACATTACTAACAATGGTTGTGTCGTTGATGTGCATTCTTTTGATCTATGGAAAAAACACATGTTTAAACAAGGCTGTGCACATAAAACTTGTGATGTATGAGTGTTTTATTTATATGCATGCTCTATTACCAAATTTGAATATCCAACTTGCAAAGGTAAAACTTATCAGTTATGATACGATCTCAATTCGGATGATGTGATGAGTCGTATATTATGTTCCCGATCGAATTTAGGTAGTGTCGATTTAGTTCAAAATTCAATAAGATGAGTTATATTGGTTTTAGATGAATTAGGAAGCAAAATGGGGATAAATGGTTTCCAATGAAACAAGAACGAACCCTTATTAACAAATAAGGACCCGGGCTTAAAGGTTTCAAAGAAAAGGAAAGAAATGGTAGATAAAACCGAGACCCTCTATTTAGCAAAATAGGAACCTTCGGTATAGTTGGAACGCCACACCTTATGGTGATAAGTTCGAAAACAAAGTCAGATTGACGCCACTCGTAAAGATAAGTCAATTGAGCTTTGAAGAATAAAGAGAGTGAATTGCCTCACTAAAATGATATTTCATTCAGAGATTTGTCCAAAAGTCCTTTTACAAGAAATTTAACAACTATTTATAGCCTTTCTACTAGTAGCCGAATGGACAAATTCAAGACTTAGTTTCTAAGTAAACAATGAACTAAAATTCAGCATGAATGCAAAATTATTAGCCCATGTAGATTCGGCTGAATGAGAGCTCCAATGGTCATCTTCTAGATGGGAAAATGCACCTTGAACATCTTGGATGTGCATGAATAGGCTAGGTTCGATCAATGAACATAATGGGGTCATTCATGAAGCAACTATTGCTGAAAAATTACCAGCATTAATTGGCAATTTGAACAGCCATTTAAAAGTGTGAACGGATGGTTTTGAAGGGCCATGAGGTGTGAACATGGCTGAACCGAACAGCCATAGTGTGAACAGCCTTTATACTTCCTTGAGAAGAGAATCGGCCAACCTTGAAAAGATGAAAAGCTTGGTCACTTTGGCTGAATAGTTGCCTTGAAAAAAAACTCCAAAGATTAATCAGCTTTAATGCATTAAATCAGCTACACATGCATCTTCAAATTCATTGAATCTCCATGCATGAATCTACCCAATTCATCTTCAAATTCGGCTGCACCTAAAGACATACATGAACTTAATTAATTTGAAGCAAATTCAGCTGAACTAAATTAAAGTATAATGTGAACATCCTAAATAACATTGAGACAACTTAAATATTAACAAATCATAACACATAAATTCGGCTGGACAAATTTAAAACATGTAATAATTTAGACAAACTAAATGACATCAAGACATCTTTAATTTAACTAAATCAAGACATATTAAACACTTAAATTAATTAAGACATATTTAAAAGCTATAATGAAACTTATTTAAATGTTTATTTAAATGGTCTAAATTCCAGCATCAAATTAATTAGCTAGAACGAAATTCAGTTTCAAAGAAGTTGAATATGTTCAGCTCGTTTTTAAACTCCATGCTATCATTTTCCTCAACCCGTTCCACCATTGCTAAAATAGCATCTTTGAATCGTTTAGCTCTAGCTCGCGTTATTGGACCAATGGGCAGCTTGATGGCTTCTTGTTCGTTCTCCATTTGGTTCGTAGGCAAGCTTACATCAAATTATTTTGAATTCGGCAATCGATCAAGTGCTCAAGTATGCACCAAGACTTCGAAAAGGAATTGTTCATTCTTGATTCATCATTTTATTACTCCTTATCTTTATGATGATGATAATATTTTCTTGTGTCAAGCTGTGAATAAAATTTCAGAAAGTTCCTCCTGGTTTAACCTTCATTGTATCACTAACTTGTTTTATTCTTTTGTAAGTGACAATGTGAGGTGGTACCCTCTTAAAGAGGGAGGGCTGATTTGTGATCCTGAGAATTTTTTTTGAGAAAATGGCCCGATTTAAGGACAAATCATCTTCAAGAAGAGGGGTATGATGCGATCCCGGTCGCATCATGTTTTGGTACATCTCGACGACATCGAGATTGGCCTAAACTCGAGGGGCCCAAATGCAAAATGAGACCTTTAAATTCATTTATACTGTTGGAATAAAGACTTGATTTATCTTAGTTACTTTAGTCTTTAATTATGTCTTATTTATTAAATACATATTTTATTTATGACATGCATTATGTGTTCTGCATTTAATAAAGTCATACATTATGTGACTCCGATGTTAGTTTAAGTCAGCTTCATTAAATTAAGTCTTGCATTAAGTAACTCATTTGTTCATTTAGTTTGCATTTTAAACCATGCATTTAAGCATCTTAGTTTAATAAATGAGTTGCTGGACATTTATTCAACTCATCTTAGTTTAATTAATAAGTGTTTTTGTTGAACTTTATTTAATAGTTGCTTCTTTAAATAATCTAGTTCCTAGGATAATTTATTGATGCATGAATTTAAGTTCATTTAATAATGCTTCTCTTAATTAAACTTGTTGCTGGAATAAATGATGCATAAGTGTTAGTTCATTTATTTAAGTTAGTTGTTAATTTGTTTTAAGCTTAATAAATGAATAAATGTGACGGTTACATGTGTTAATTGCAGGTGACTTTTTAGCTCCCATCTATTATTATTAAAGGCTGTTATGCATTCAATAAGGTGACTTTTCAAGAGATTTCAGTTACAAAAGAGAAAGTTGTTACAAAGAGGCTTTAAATATCATTAAGAAGTTGTTTCTATCAATTAAAGGGGAGCATTATTCTTCTTTAAATTAGGCAGCAACTTTGTTTCATCTTCCATAACCGTTTGCTTCATGAGTAATCACTACATGCATTCAATTCTCCATCAAAGAAGCTGGTATCTTTTCGGTTGCTCATGGAGACTTCAAAAGACTTTGAAAGCAACTTAATTGAAGAAGTAAATCAAATTGAAGGCTGGAGTTACTTGGAATAGAATTTCTATAGTTGTGACTTTTCATTAGGCCTCATTATTAGCTTCATTAAAAGTGACCTTTCAGCTAGCTTTCCTTTTGACATTATAAATTCATGTAACCAGCCTTTTGAAGGAACACTACTTTTTGGACATTTTTGAATGATATTCTGCCAAATTTGTGAGGCAAACTTTTCTCTGTTTTCGTTCAAAGATTTGTTGGCTACCTAGTGTTCTAGTTGTGTCATCCATTTTCTTTGTTGAAAACCGAACTTATCACTACTCGTAGTGTGGCGTTCAAACATACCAAGGTTCCTACTTTTCTAAGTAGCGGGTCGAGGTTCTCATATTCTCCATCTGACCACCTTGAAAACTTATAAACATTTGGGTCAATATTTTCTAATATTGGTTCGTGTTTGTTTTTTTAGATCATTTTCATTTCCATTCCATTCCATCTTTTCATTTCATTATAACCAAACCTACAAAAACTTTATATCCATAAATCCATCTACATAAACTTCATATCCATAAACCCACCTTTGAATCCTTTTACATAGCTTCCACCATTATTTACGTTAAAACATCCTTTTGAACAAATCAAACGCTACTTCTTCGTAGACGATCGGGCAAACTCACATACGACTCGACTCACCCCGAGGTAGATCGTATCAGGACCCGTATGCTTATGGATCACCATTCCAAGTAAATAAGAGGGAAAAGAGTTCTTATCATTACAACATGGATAAACAAAATTTTTTAGATACACTGAGGGATATCCCCATCCATAATTATCTAGGAGAAGGCAATATCCTAGATGCTATGGGGAATTTTTTGCACAGAAAGTTTTTTAATTGGAGAATTCTTGATTTTTGTCTTAGAAATAAGGTCGATATTGAGTCCTGGGTCAATACCAGTACCAAGTGATGTGAGCACGCCCGGGGCATCTTCGAATACAAACCAAGATCTAAACGAGCTGCCTAAAGGACCTTTAACTCAAGCTCACATGCTAAACATTTCCTAGAAGCTATTTTAGCTTCTAATGCAAAACCTTGGTTCGAAACAAGGGCCAATGCTCACAAAATCAGCTTGAAGCAACTATCCAAAGGACCCGTGCATTGTTGGCAAGCTGATCCTAGCTCATTTCCAGCTCCTCGAGCTCCGTCCAGCTCAACTCAGCTCATTTGAGCTTGTTCTAGCTCATTTGAGCTCAACCGAGCTTACTTTCAGCTCCTTCTTTCTTCCTTTCAATAAACTAAGTCTTAATTTAGTTTATAATTAAGTTTGCTACAGCTCATGCCGAAACCCCTAGCTCAATTTCAGCTCATTAAGTGTTTTGACTATTTTTGAGCTAGCCGAATTTACTTCATAAGTTGACTTATAATTATTATGTTTGAATTTAGTTAATTTCATTAAATTGTTTAATTATTAATTATGAATTTTATGAATAGTTATATTTTAATTAATTGTGTGTTAATTCATGTAGGTTAGCCAAATGTGGAAGGTACATTCATGAAGAGATGTATGAACGGGAAAGTTCAATGAGCGGGAAGATTCATGCACGGCCTGGTTCAATGCTTGGAGGGAATTAAGTTCATATACATGGGAGGTTAATTACATGCATGTGGATTAAGAAGATACATTCACTTTGGACGGCACACATGCATGAATGAAGGCATTTATTGCATGTTCATGTATGGCCAGATTCAAGCTCCCTTCTAGTTCATGCATGGCCGAATGTATGTGGGTGAAATACATAAATTGTTTGCTGTCCAATTGACTTCCCTAGGTGTCTATTCGGCCAAGAGACACTTTTTGAATGATTCATTCATCCCATGGCCGAATTTGGGCAAGCTATTGAGTTCCCAAGACATCACATTCATCCAAGATGCTTTGCTTACACATGAAGCTGTCCAATGGAGTTCCCATCAGCCGAATTTAGTCCTAGCTAATTAAAGACTTGTTCTAGATTATTCTAGTGCATTCATAGCTGAATTTATTTAGTTTTTAAAGCTATTAGTTTGTCCATTCGGCTACTACTTATTAGCCTATAAATAGTTTGCACATTTCATTGTAAAGGGACTTTTTAACAAAATTGTTAATGAACATTTGTTCTTGTGAGGTTGCTGATGTGATCCGGCCCAGGTTAATCGAGTCGTTTCACAAAGTTGCCCGATTGTCGACGAGAAGTTCGTTCGAAATTGTTTTAAGATGAAGATTGTTTTCAGTTTAAGCGGAAGACTTTTAAAAGGGTTCAAAATGATACGACCATGCCCCGGGCACACTTTTGGATCAGCTCCCTAAGCATTGTTTGCAAATCCATGCGAGCTGAATTAGTTCAATTTCATTTCGTTAAGCTCCGTTTAGCTCGTTTCCAGCTCACTTGAGCTCAAGTCAACTCACTCAAGCTCAATTCAGCTCAATTTTAACCCAATGAGCTTATTTTTAGCTTTCTTTAGCTTGCATTTATTTTGCTGAAATAAACCATTTAATTTGTCATTAGTTAAATTAGTTGTTTATCTTAAGTTAGTTAATTTGTTAAAATCTGGACAAATAATTAATTAAGTGTTTTAATTATATCTAAATTAAATACTTAGTTAATTATGATGTTTTAAATATGTCTAAAATTGTTAATATGTATGGCCAAATTTAATGTGCAAATTATTAAGTTCATATGCTGCTAATTTAATGTGTTTGAAATGCATTTAACTTGCTGATTTAATTTGCTGCAGGTTCATGAACGGATTGGTGCAATGTATGGGAGTGTGCATGCACAATTGAGGTTCAATGGATGGCATTTAAAGGAGCACATGCATTTGGGACGTTCATGCAAGAGGGAGTTGCTGAAAGTTCATGTATTTGAAGATTCATGGATCATATTTATGGGGGAAAATACATGGGACGTTTCATGCATGATTCATGCATTTTCAAGATGACCATTCAAGTATTTTAGGCACATTAATGCCTCATTCAGCCAAGGGAGATGTAGGATCATTAAAGAGCTGCACATTCATGGAATTATGGAGATTCTTCAAGGCTAAGGATGCATGAATGCATCAAGTGAAGCATCATGATGGTTCGGCCAATTCATGTACCATCTTCAAGCATGAACTGGATTTTAATGCTATTTGTGTGAACATGTTAAATACCTGTGTGAACAGAATTTAAGTTAGTGTGAACAACATAGATGCCGAATATCAATAGGCATTTTAGGCTTATAAATAGCTTACTTGTTTATTGTAAAAGGTTACAGAATTTGATCAATTAAACTTAATAGAACTTTTGTTCTTGTGAGGTTACCTCCTCTCTTCTTTCGTTCGAGTCTCGAAGCGACTTATCTAGCTTGCTAGTGGCGTCAATCCGAACTCCATTGAACTTATCACCGAATCGGTGTGGCGTTCAACCATATTTTTATACCTTTGGTTCTTACCTCTATATAGGTATTGGGTCAAGGTTCGCTTCTATCCTTCCACAAATTTCACCTTAAGCAATATAAGACTCGGGCAATACTTTTTAGTATTGAACATTCTTGACGTTTAAGTTTTATTTTTCCATCTCCATCAATTACCTTTTTCTAACCTACCTTGTTTCTATTCTAAACCGAATTTATCAACACCAAACCACTCATCTAAACCCTCTCAAAGCTTCCGCAACCCTTAGCCTAAATCACCCAAGTTTGATAACTCCAACTACTCCTCGTAGACGATCGGGCAACTTTGTGAAACGACTCGATTAATCTGGGCCGGATCACATCATTTGGTATCAGAGCTTGCAAAATGAGGAGCACCGATGTTCGTAGCTATCTCGAAAGATAGGTTTGTAAAAAAAATTTCAAAAAAAAATCAAAAAAATCTCAAGTTGTAATTTTATTTTATTTTCTCTTTTCTTTATTGTATTTACCTTACTATTGTATTGGAGTATCACAAAAAAATCGAAATTCAAAAAAAAAAAGAAGTGAGCAAAAAAAGAAAAAAAGTAAAAAAAAGAACAAAAAAAAAGTGAAAAGTCTTGCGAGTTTTATTTTCATCTCTTATTACTCCGATCATCAAGTTTCCCTTCCTACCATTATTTACCCATCCCAACGCCACACTTTAAACCAATTTTCTTCTTTATTCAGCCTACCCTACACCCGACATTATCCCTTGTAACCAATTTGAAACCGACCCTCAAGCAGCAAATTAAGTCTACCAAGACAAATCACGAAATTGTGAGAAGAGGTTGAGTGGAAAAAGGCACGAGTGAAATTACATCAAAGAAAAAGCCAAAAATTGAATGTAAACACGAGTGCGAGTGAAAATCATTATTTCCTTTTCGAGCGAATTTGTGAGGTTTGTGGTAAGGTATTTATTTTCTTTATTATTTTTTTCTGACATCTTCTTGTCATTACTTAATCATGTCTCGAGAAACATTTCCCGAATCAGAATTCCAATATTTGATGCAAGAGATGCGTAGAATGGTGAAATCAAAATTTGATAAATTGCATGATCGATTGGATCGAGTGGAGGAAAGAGCCCGATGGAAGCCAAACTCACCGGGTGAAGAGACGGAGACAAGATCATCACGAAGGCACACATCTATTGATTTTTTGGGAAGAGATTCATACCATGATTCCTATTCAACGAGGAATTCAAGACGAAGCAAAGCAAGTTTTGAGTTTGAAGCTTTCCGAGGTGACGAACGAGAAATCACAAGTAGTCCTTCGTATGCACTGAGGTATTCGTCCGCCAAGAATCAATCTCGAAGAGGTGATCATTTTTTGTATGAAAGTCATTCCAATTATACCCAACGAGAGTCATTTCGTGCTGATTCATTTGTAACATCTCCATCCTATAATGAAAGAGCGAGGCAAAAAGAAAAAGAAATAAGAAGAAAGGAAAGACAAGAAATGTTGATGAGAGAAAATGAGCATATATGGAATGAAATCGAGAGACGAAAAAAAGAAATGAAAGAAAAGGAACAAGAAATTGAAAAAGAGAGTGAGATTGAAGAAAGAAACGAGAGTGTAAAAGAAACGAGTGTCATGGAAAAAGAAATTGAGATTGAAAAAGGATGTGAAAAAGAGAAAGAAATCGAAAAAGAAATTGAGATTGAACAAAAGTGTGAGGAAAAAGAGAAAATTGAAAAAGAAAGAAAAGACAATGAGTTAGAAAAACAAACGAGAGAAAAGGAGGCAAAAGAGCAAGAAAAAGTGAGGAATCTGTTTACTAAACCACATGAGAATTTGTCTTATTTTGTTTCCTCTTTTCAGGTCTCTGGAAGGCCAAGTGATGATAATTTTCAACTCCAATACCTCTCGAAGGAGAGAAGGTTCATTTTGGCTGAAAAAGGTAATGTTCTCAACGATCCTAGTTCGCCTATGCCAAAAGGTAAGCAAGGTATGAATGTTGAAAATTTTAAAGCACTTCTGCCTTACTCGATTGTTGATGGACACACTGTTGATGATTTGGTCTTTAGAAAGAATCTGAACTTTGACGTGGCTATTTGTCATTCTTTGATTGATGATGATCCATTTGTTTTGTCTAATGATAAGAAGATTCTTGCTTTTGAAAAATATCATTTTGATGGTATTGGTTGTTTATCTTTAACTTGCAATGGAATGCATGTTTTGGATGTGCAAGATGAAAGTCCATATAAAATGTTCATTCTCACTGATCATGTTGAAAAGGAATGGAAATGTATTGATGAATACGCCATTGGCAAGATTTTTGATGAAGAGCGAATAAATCAGCACCAACAAAATCTGGAATTGTGTGATCAAAAGTTGACATATCATTTGCTTGGTTGTGTTGATCATGTGGATTATCTAATTTTTGGTGTGAAATTTCCATGTTTTTGTAAATCTTTTCGAATGAAATTTAAAGGGTTTGCTTGTTTGAATTTGAGTATGTTAACACCCTCGTTGTTTAATTTGTGTAAATTGTTGGAGATAAAAGGACTCTTTTTGCCATTTGGATCGAGTAGTCAAAATCATGTCTTTAATCCTGGAGTTTGCTATTATGAATCATCCATGAAAGAAAGCAAGCATCGTAAAATTTGTTTGAATGAATGTGTAAACAATCTTTGTTTGTATGATACTTTGTCTTTAAGTTTGAAAATGAGCCATGTGAATCTTGTTGGTTTGTTAAGTCAAAATCAAAATTTTGTTTTCGGAGGATGTTCTCAACTGTGGACTAAAAGATCCGAACATGTTTTGAATGATAATGATTTTGAGTTGCTTAGTGCTCTTTCTATGAAGTCGGTCATGAAATTGCCAAATCAAATTGAAATGGCAAGAGAAAATTTTGTCTTTGACCCCGGTGAACACCATTCTATATCATTGCCTAAGGTAATCGAACCATGGAAAGTTGACTTCCAAAACCATAGCTATCAAATGCCTTGTGATTTATGTTTGTTTCCATCGAAGAAAAAGGTAAGAACGATTTCTATTTTTGACCCCGGTATTGGATTATTTGTTCAAACTGTGAATCAAATCTCAAAAAGTTCCTTTGTGTTTAATCTTCATCGTTTCACTAATTCATTTTATTCTTTTAAAGGTGACAATGTGAAGTGGTACCCTCCTAAAGAGGGAAGGCATGCGAATGAGCTTCTTTTGATCCGAGTTAATTGTGGCTTTCAGAATCTTCAACGATTTTTCGCGAGTAAATGGCCCGATTTGGGGACAAATCGCTTTAAAGAGGGAGGGGATGATACGACCATGCCCCGGGCACACTTTTGGATCAGCTCCCTAAGCATTGTTTGCAAATCCATGCGAGCTGAATTAGTTCAATTTCATTTCGTTAAGCTCCGTTTAGCTCGTTTCCAGCTCACTTGAGCTCAAGTCAACTCACTCAAGCTCAATTCAGCTCAATTTTAACCCAATGAGCTTATTTTTAGCTTTCTTTAGCTTGCATTTATTTTGCTGAAATAAACCATTTAATTTGTCATTAGTTAAATTAGTTGTTTATCTTAAGTTAGTTAATTTGTTAAAATCTGGACAAATAATTAATTAAGTGTTTTAATTATATCTAAATTAAATACTTAGTTAATTATGATGTTTTAAATATGTCTAAAATTGTTAATATGTATGGCCAAATTTAATGTGCAAATTATTGAGTTCATATGCTGCTAATTTAATGTGTTTGAAATGCATTTAACTTGCTGATTTAATTTGCTGCAGGTTCATGAACGGATTGGTGCAATGTATGGGAGTGTGCATGCACAATTGAGGTTCAATGGATGGCATTTAAAGGAGCACATGCATTTGGGACGTTCATGCAAGAGGGAGTTGCTGAAAGTTCATGTATTTGAAGATTCATGGATCATATTTATGGGGGAAAATACATGGGACGTTTCATGCATGATTCATGCATTTTCAAGATGACCATTCAAGTATTTTAGGCACATTAATGCCTCATTCAGCCAAGGGAGATGTAGGATCATTAAAGAGCTGCACATTCATGGAATTATGGAGATTCTTCAAGGCTAAGGATGCATGAATGCATCAAGTGAAGCATCATGATGGTTCGGCCAATTCATGTACCATCTTCAAGCATGAACTGGATTTTAATGCTATTTGTGTGAACATGTTAAATACCTGTGTGAACAGAATTTAAGTTAGTGTGAACAACATAGATGCCGAATATCAATAGGCATTTTAGGCTTATAAATAGCTTACTTGTTTATTGTAAAAGGTTACAGAATTTGATCAATTAAACTTAATAGAACTTTTGTTCTTGTGAGGTTACCTCCTCTCTTCTTTCGTTCGAGTCTCGAAGCGACTTATCTAGCTTGCTAGTGGCGTCAATCCGAACTCCATTGAACTTATCACCGAATCGGTGTGGCGTTCAACCATATTTTTATACCTTTGGTTCTTACCTCTATATAGGTATTGGGTCAAGGTTCGCTTCTATCCTTCCACAAATTTCACCTTAAGCAATATAAGACTCGGGCAATACTTTTTAGTATTGAACATTCTTGACGTTTAAGTTTTATTTTTCCATCTCCATCAATTACCTTTTTCTAACCTACCTTGTTTCTATTCTAAACCGAATTTATCAACACCAAACCACTCATCTAAACCCTCTCAAAGCTTCCGCAACCCTTAGCCTAAATCACCCAAGTTTGACAACTCCAACTACTCCTCGTAGACGATCGGGCAACTTTGTGAAACGACTCGATTAATCTGGGCCGGATCACATCACAAAAGATAGGCTAAATTCGGATATTTTGTAGGTTCGGTTTAATAAGAAAAGAAATAAAGTTTATATTTAATAAATAGGATGGAGATGAAAAAATGAACTTAAGTATTAAGAACGATTCAATACTATGTAAAGTATTGCCCCGGGACTTATATTGCTTAAGGTGAAATTTGTGGAAGGATAGAAGCGAACCTTGACCCATTACCTATATAGAGGTAAGAACCAAAGGTATAAAAATATGGTTGAACGCCACACTGATTCGGTGATAAGTTCAATGGAGTTCGGATTGACACCACTAGCAAGCTAGATAAGTCGCTTCGAGACTCGAACGAAAGAAGAGAGGAGGTAACCTCACAAGAACAATAGTTCATTCAAAAATTTGACAAAAAGTCCTCTCACAAAATGAAATAGCAAACTATTTATAGACTAAGTACTAGCTAGCCGAATGGTCATCTTCATGGCTAAGCAAATTAAGCTAGAAAATTCTAGAATTGAAGCATTAAGTTGTTGTAGCTAAATTCAGCTGATTGAAGTCCAATAGGCAGCTTCTTGACTAAGCAAATGAACTTGGAATGCTTGGAAAGGTGCATGGCAGCAGCTAGGTTCGGCCAATGAGCTTAAATGAGCTCATTAAGATGCAACTCTTGGCTGAAAAAATACCAGCATTAAAGGAGAACGTGAATGGCCAAAATAAGTGTGAAAAGTCAGCCTTGAAGAGTCCTTTAGGTGTGAACATGGCCAACTGAATAGACATGGGTGTGAACTCCAAGTGTGAACGGCATTATGCTGTTTTGGGGAATGAATTCGGTCAGCTGAACATTCACTTGAAGATCCATGTATGTGTCATCAAGTTCATTGAATCTGATGTGAATGCACCTTGCTAAATGTCTCTTCCAAATTCGGCTCACTTGAGGGCTGATGAATGCATGGGATGCCAATAGCTTTGTCTAGATTCGGCCAAGGTGTGAATGGACACTTCAAAAGATATCTTTTGGTCGAATAGGTGCATAGGAAATTCAATGGTCAGCCACCGATGCATGTAGGTGGATATTCATGCACTCTTCCATTCATTGTATTGAATCATTCATGCATCATCTTTAAGGCAACCATTCGTTGTAGGTAGTCATGCATGTACCCGAACATACATTGAACCAGAAATGTTCATGAATCCTCATTAATTGTGTTCCCACATGTGGATGTACCTACAAAAGATATAAACAAATTAGATTCAAGGTACATTCAGCTTAAATTAAATAATATCAAGACATATTTAACAAATTAAAATAAAGACATAAATAAAATATAATTAATAATAAATTCGGCTAGCTCAATGATAGTCAAAATTCTTGATGAGCTGAATTGAGCTAGAAAATTCAGTTATGAGCTGTAGTAAAAATAATTAAAATAAAACTATCACTCAAATTATTCAAATAATAAAATTAACGAGCTGGAAAGAAGCTAAATTGAGCTCGATTGAGCTGACTTGAGCTCGAGTGAGCTGGAAACGAGCTAAACGGAGCTCAACGAAAAGAAATTGAACTATTTCAGCTTGCATGGATTTGCAAGCAATGCTTAGGGAGCTGGTCCAAAAGTGTGCCCGAGGCGTGGCCGTATCAGTTGCTTCCTCTCATATCTCGTACAAGTTTCGAAAGACTTATCTGGCTTGTGCTAGTGGCGTAAATCGTCTTGTTTGAACTTATCACCAATCTTGGTGTGGCGTTCACCTATCCATCTTTTCACCTTAACAATATAGGAACCGGGGTGACACTTCTTAGTGTTGAATCATTCCTGACATTAAGTTCATTTTCCATTCCCATCCTTCGAATTATTTTCTTGTTATTCCGAACCGAGCCATTTAACCATCATCCATCTTGATACGAACCGCCTCGGGGAGAGTCGAGTCGTATGCTGAGTTGCCCGATCGTCTACGAGAAAGTATCGTTCAATTCACTTTTGAAATGAAGTTGATGGAAAAATAGGACGGAAGCTATGTATAATAGTTCTATGATGGTTTATGGATAAGAATAATATGTATAGGTTCGGCTAAATTGGAAGGGAAAGTGAAAGAAGTAAATCGATGATGGATATGGAAGAAAAGGGTTCTTGAAAACAAGCACGAACCAATATTAGAAAATATCAACCCAAATGCTTATAGGCTTTCAAGGTGGAGGATGAAAGTGATAAACCTCGACCTGCTACTTAGCACAGTAGGAACCTCGGTATATGGGTGAACGCCACACTATTTGATAGTGATAAGTTCGGGATAGTGAAGAACAGGGTTGACGCCACTAGGCTTCCTAGATAAGCCAACGAAGTCCTCAACGAAATATGAGAGAAAGAAATCTCACAAATTCCATGAAAGTTTAACAAAGTTTCATTAAGTGAAAAGTCTAAAAAAATGTCTAACCTTTTTGCAAATGAAATTTAACAATTATTTATAGCCTAAAACATGGTCAACCGAATGGCCTCAAAAAGTAGCTGAATGGTCACTTAATTAAACCTTTAAATGAGCTGAAATTTCCAGAAAAATTTAGGAAATTCTAGGATGCTTCCTCCAGCCTTAAGAACGTATTTGGACAGCTTCCAAGGTGTCTTCATGCAGTTGGTTTCATTTAAAATAAAGGTGAGCTAATCAGCCACCTAGAAAGCCGAATGGTCACTTTGTAATTCAACTAGAAGAGTTGAGAATTTTCTTAGAAGTTTCCTCATCAGCTGGAGAATTAAATGAGCTGAAAAATCTTGTAATATTCAGCCAAAGAGAGTGCATGATATTAAATATATTGCTTTGACCAGCTGGATAGGCTTGGGCAGCTTAAATGCTCCTTGAGGATGCCAATGGACAATAGATATAGAAGCTGAATGTGAGCAGCTGAATGGGATTAATTATAATCAGCCATGGCCCTTGTTATTCCCGAAAAAGCACCTAGAGAAACTTAAACAGCAGCTGGCCTTTTAATTCAGCTTGGAACATTGAATATTCAGCCATCTTTTGATTGAATGGCCATTTGGGAACACCAACCAGCAGCCTTCAAGCATTAATCACGTTTCATGCTCCTAGGCTATTCATGCACCAGCAGCTTTTTAATGCATTAATCACGTTTCATGCCCCTATGCACCAGCAGCTCTTTAATGTGCCGTCCATGCCTTGTTCACTAATTAATTCGGCTGTAGCAATAAGCACATTGAATTCGGCATGCTTGCTCATTTAATGTTGAAAATCGCTGCACATTTAAACCAAAATTAATCAGCTTTGAACATATTAAATTGACAGCAAATTTAAACCACATTCGGCTGGACAAGAAATAAATGTGTCCTAAACTAAGACAAGTTAAATGGCTGTACTAGAACAAATTAAAACATGTTCCAATTCAGACATATTAATTTTGGCTGGAACATATTAAAACCCAATTATTAAGCTAAACATAATTATGAGCTAAGCAAATTAACTAATTTAACTAACACATTTAAACATAATTAAAAATGTCCAGATTTTAATTTATTAAAAACAACACAACCAAATTATTGAACTGATTTAATTAAGTTTAACTAGACTCAATTAATTTATTCCAGCGACTAATAAAATGCTTAAATTAAAATAAACTAGAAAAATGAGCAAACGAGCTCATTGAGCTAAAATCGGGCTGAATTGAGCTCGTTGAAATTTAAGATCATGCTTCATTTTGAACTTGGGCCCCTCGAACTTAGGCCATGCTTGATATTGTCGAATTGTGTCGAACCATGATACGTCGGGATTCGTATCACATCTTTGCTACTAAATCGAACCTATTACTAAATTCACCCTACTTTGAAACCTTCCGCTTACCCGTATCTTTTCATTCACTTCTAGTTCTAAAACCCGAAGCACGAATGACTCTCTCGAATGACGATTGGGAAACTAAGTGAATTCAACTCATCATCCCGAGCCGGATCACATCATTTGGTATCAGAGCTTGTAAATCGAGAGGCGTCGACGTTCGTATCAAGATCGAACTAGGTTCGTTGTGAAAAAAAATTCAAGTTGTAATTTTCGTTCTCTCTCTTATAATAGTGATATTGTGAAGTATTAAAAAAGACAAAAAAACGAAATTATAAAAAAAAGTGAAGTGATCAAGTTCTTCTTTTGTTTATATTTTGACCCGATCGACAAAGTGTTCTTTTCATCAACTTTGCACCCCATTTCCAAAACGCCACACTACACTAAAGAAAAATTTTCTTTTAGCCTACCCATACACCGTGACATTCTAACCTTTGTAACCATCTTGAAACTGACCCCAAAGCACCAAGACGAGTCGAAAGAAACAAAATACGAGGTTACAAGAGTAAGCTTGAGTGGAAAAAGGCTAGAGTGTGTGAGAACAACCGAGAGTTTGAAAAAAAGCCTAAAACGAGTGCAAACACGAGTGGAGTGTTCATCATTCTTTCTTTCTGAGTGAACTTGTGAGGATTTTGTAGTGAGGACTTTGTGTCTATTTTACTTAACAATTTTCCTTTCAGCGATAACATCATGTCTCGCGAAGAATTTGCCGAATCAGAATATCAATATTTGGTGCAAGAAATGCGAAGAATGGTGACAACTAAGTTTGACAAATTGCACGAGAGATTAGATCGTGTGGAGAAAAGAGACCAACGGGCACGAATGTCATCAAGTTAAAAAGTGGATTCAAGAGCATCACGGAGATACACATCCAATGACTACTCAAGAAGAGATTACGATCGAGATTCTTTTTCATCAAGGAATTCAAGACGAAGAGAAGCCGATTTTGATTTTGAATCCTTCCGAGAAGACGTGCGAGATGAAAGATACACCTCTTGTAAAAAGCAAGCGAGAAAAGAAGAAGACGAAAAGCAAAAAGAGATCAAAAGAAAAGAGAGGCAAGAAAAGATTATGAGAGAAAATGAGAGGATTTTGAATGAAATCGAGAGAAGAAACAAAGAAATGAAAGAAAAAGAAAAAGAGATTGAGAGTGAAAAAGAAAATGAGATTGAAAAAGAGAATGAAAAAGAGTTTGAGAGAGAAAAAGAATGTGAACAAGAAAAAAGAGTGGAAAAAGAAATTGAGATAAAAGAAACGAGTGGTTCAGAAGAAATAGAATCGAGTGAAAATGATGTTAGTGAGCAAGCGAGAATTCTTTCTACTAACACTTATGCTCGATCTTTTAGTGATCTTTCTTTTCAGGTTCCTAAAAGTCTGTGCGACCAAATCCAACTCCGATACCTTCAAAACGAGAGGCTTTTTCAGTTGTTTGAAAGAGGTAAGTTCGTGGATGACCGCCACCTATTGGAAATCGAAGGTAAGGAAGATAAGGAATATTTGTTTATCGAATCAAGGCCGCCTGATTTAAAAATTATTCATAAAAATTTTGATGGCATAACTTCTGAAAAACTTCCATCTTTTGATCTAGCTAATTATTGTTCACATATTAATGTTAACGATGTTGATTCAATAGATGCCATGAAGATTTCGTTTTATGACATGTTTTATAATGGCAATTCTGTTGATTCTGTTGGACTGGTTCATCCTGCGCAAATTGTGAATGTATGTGATAAAAGGGTTTCACATTTTGATAAGCATGGCTATGTAAATTCTTTGAATTCATCTTTCTGTTTAAACGTGACTATTCAAATGATTTGTGATGGATTTGAATTTCTGAAAGGTCGCATGAACACAACTTCTTTGCTCGATATATATGGTAAAAGATTTTTGCATGAAATATTTAATCTGTTTCATTATGCTCTTCAAGAGAAATCTTTGAATTTCTATGCAAAATATCCATGTTTCGGATTGTTTGTTCGACTAGGATTTGTGAAACATGAATGCTTGTGTATTTGTCAGTTTAAAGTCTCTTTGATTCACTTTTGCGACCTATCTGCGAAAATGAAATTTTTGTTGCAATTTGGGATAAGTGATCAAAACAGTCGTTAAGCTGGGAGTAAGCCAATTCGAGTTGTTTCCAAGAAAAGGTAAGCATTGTGATCTTATTGTAAGTAACTTTGTTTTACCTTCTCATCTTCTTCGAGTCTTATTGATACGGGGTTGCGCGCGGACCAAGATCGAGTTGCCAAGTCACGAGAAACTCCTACGAAAACCCTAAACAATTAGATCTGAAACGAAACAGAAAATTAAAAGATTAGATTTTTGAATTTTCAGATCTGAAATAAAATCCCCAAATCAGCAAAGAATCAAATTGAGAATAGAAATAAGTGTTAGGGTTCTTGAAACCCTCAAGGAGATTGTGATTCTGCCCAATTGAACACCAAGATAGTTTTCCCCAAATTTCGACAATCTAATTTCACCTAAAAAGAGTATGGAAAAACCCTAGAAATTGGGGATTTTTGGGCTGATTCCTTAAGATAGAAAAAGGCTGAAAACACAATAAGAACAGAAAATAGATTAGATAATGATTCAGCACAAGTAGAAATAAAGAAAGAATTGACAGTAAGAAATTAAAAGATAGGTCCTAAGAAGCCTTGAAATCTCGAAAGATCTCACAACTCCCTTCAAACGGCTCTAATCTCCCCTCCAAAGAATATCAATGGCAAGAAGAAGGTTGAAGATAGCTCCCACAATCAAAAAGATTGTTAAAACAACTTCTAAAGAAAACTCAAGAGAAAATCCTTGAAGAACTCAAAGAAAATTCTGCTCTCAACAAATCTGAAATTTTAATAATAATGATAAGTGTTTAACAAGGTGGACAGCCATGCCTTTAAATAGGCCTTATAACTAGTCCTAATCTAATTAGAAAACTAAAATAAAAAAAACTCCTAATTATTTTAATATGGAAATTCGGTCAAAGGTCATTTTATCTGGGACTCTTGGACTGAATATTGACATAAAAATTTAAACTAAGTAAATAAATAAATAAAAATAAAAATAAAACTTTACAACTTGGGCCACTTTGACAATTTGGCCTGATTTTCAACTAAGTATGGATGGATTTCTTGATTGGGCTGAGAATTTGCTTATTGGGCCTCGCCTTCAAGAATTTGGGCTTTTGTGACTCATATCATTCCCCCCTTCCTCAAAAAGATTCGTCCTCGAATCTAAAAAATCAAATGAACTCGACTTTCCTCTATCGAACGGGACTAATGGCAATTGAGTCCACTGAAAAGAATAGCCATGAGATAGTAAATAGCAACGGAAACAAGCTTGTAGTCCAATCATAAGCATAACAGAACAGGTATAACGCATGTGAATGGACAGATTCAGATTACCATGCAAACAATCTAATTTACTCACCACTGCCTCGTCAAATATTTGAAACAAAGATGGACATGTTTTAAGGCATTCAGTCGTCTCACATTGTTCCCACAAACCATGAATAAATTGCGAGTAATAAATCAAATGGTAAACATAATCGTCACAAGTAGGTATTTGAAAAGATTCACATGGTTCACAGAGTTGCATAATCATACCATGCATTAATCGACGGTCTATAGATTCACTCACACATGCATTATCAAAAACAAGAATCTTTTTATCAACCATCAAAACAGATAGATCATCAATAAATAAAATAGGACAGTCAAGCACGTTTCGATCTAAGTGTTCATCAACACGATCTTTATCACTATCCGAGGAGTACAAAAGTGTTTCAAAGGTTTCAAGCATCTTACCTCGATAAGCAGAAGAATAAGGGTCGATTTTACCTTTTTCATTTAAAACAAACCTTCGCTCATCGGGGGCATAGTGTAGTTGAATCTCCGTTGTTGAGTTAACCTTTGTCAAATGGAACTCAAACTTCATGTACAACCACATAAACTGTTTAAGGCACGAATATAAATTGAAAACAAATTTGGAAAATTTCGTTACCTTATTCTCCAAAACAGATTCGGACAAATTCGAGGATTTTACACAAGGTAAATCAAGAGAATAACAAATCACGCTTCTTTTCGTAATGACTTTATCAACCACAATCGAAGAGTAACAATTAATCGGATCAAAATGAGGGGATCTTTTAAGAACTAAGTCACCAAAAGTTTTATCAATAATTTTCAAATCTGCAATGGACTCGGTTTCTAAAATTTCCTTACCTCGCTTACCTTCGGGATCATGTAGTGTGATTTCATCTTTGCCTAAGTTGATCGTATGAAAGCGTTTTTCATTTGAGAGGTATTGAAGTTGAAAGTTATCTTTCGATCTTTCAGGAACCTGAAAAGTAGCAACACAAGAAAAATTCATATCTTGGTTAGTGGAAACATTCCTCACTAGCCTTTCCTCGTCTTTTTCTTTTGTTTCTTTTTCTAACTCATTTTCTCTTCTTTCTTCAACTTCTTTTTCAAATTTCTTTTCTGTTTCACATTCCTTTTCACTCGCAATCTCTTTTTGCTCTTTTTCATTCTCTTTTTCTTTTTCCTCACTTGTTTTAACAGAATTTCTCAGTTTGATTTGGTCCTCATGGACTTGTTCCGGAGTGAGCGGCACTAAGGTAAGTTTCTTTCCTTGATGCTTGAAAGAATACCTATTGGTACGACCATCGTGAGTGACTTTTCGATCCAGTTGCCATGGTTCTCCTAGCAATAAATGGCAGGCTTGAATAGGTACTACGTCGCACACGACTTCGTCTTGATATTTACCGATAGAAAAGGCGATGCGCACTTGTTGAGTGACCTTAAATTGGCTTTCGTTGCTAAGCCCTTGTAGTTGATAAGGTCGTGGATGCTTGGTAGTGGTTAAGCAAAGCTTTTCCACCATCGTCGTGCTGGCTACGTTCGAGTAACTTTCACCATCAATAATAACTCTACAAAGCTTACCTTGTACATGGCAGCGAGTATGAAAGAGATGTTCTCGTTGCTGCTCGCTCTTTGGTTTTGCCAAAGAGGGTTGTCCACGATCATGAAGATCATAATCAGTTCTAGGGACACGCTGAGGAGCGCGCCTATGAGCAGGAGGCTGGTTATCCACATCGTCTTTAATTTGATCTCGATATTGAGGCTCTTGAATCAACCGCACCTCATTGATAGTAGCAGTCAATGCTCGAAGTGCAGCAGCCTGTTCGTCCAACTGTTGTTGGAATTTTTTAAATATGTCACTAGTATTATCACTTGTAGACATTTTTTTTTAAAACCTGCAAAACACTCAACACTCAAAAATAAAAGTTATCAAACCTCACTGTTAATCACTCAAAAAAAAATCAAATTCTCAATGAGGTCGAATTCAATCTTGTGAGTTCTTTATCAGAGTTTATATCAACCAATTAGAGAGTGTGAACCAAACTACCAAAGAATCCTAATTTGCACTAGGATGCTAAAAACTGATGAGACACCAATTGATTCGTGTTGCACCAAGGAAGAAGTTGTGCACACGTTTAAATCCTACTAACACAAGAAACAAGAAGGTGTTAGATAACGTAAAGGAAGAATAAAGGAAAACAAATGAAAACCTACAGCTAAGAATCAATAAAAATTGCTGAAAACAGAAAACCCGAAAAACTGCGGAGTAACTTGACAACTTCGTTCGAGGTGTTCCCGATCTCCAAAAATCACGAAATTAAATCTGGAGTGTCCTTATTTATTGAATTTTTGATCTGGAAATTTTGGGCACCAAATTCAACCCGCTAAATCTTTTTTAAAATTTTTATTAAATTTCGTATTTTTTGATTTTTTTGACTTTTTTGACTGATTTTTTTGCGGGAATAATTTTTTTATATTCAATCACAGTGCCAAAAATATGTATGTAAAATTTCAGATCAATCGGACAACGTTTACCCACTCAAATAAATTTTTTTTAAACAATTTTTCTGGGTAAAACTGCCGTTTATGCTTTAAAAAATAGAGATCAGTTTAGAAATCAACCAAGAACACCCAAAACACCCAAAATCTGATACCAAATGATACGGGGTTGCGCGCGGACCAAGATCGAGTTGCCAAGTCACGGGAAACTCCTACGAAAACCCTAAACAATTAGATCTGAAACGAAACAGAAAATTAAAAGATTAGATTTTTGAATTTTCAGATCTGAAATAAAATCCCCAAATCAGCAAAGAATCAAATTGAGAATAGAAATAAGTGTTAGGGTTCTTGAAACCCTCAAGGAGATTGTGATTCTGCCCAATTGAACACCAAGATAGTTTTCCCCAAATTTCGACAATCTAATTTCACCCAAAAAGAGTATGGAAAAACCCTAGAAATTGGGGATTTTTGGGCTGATTCCTTAAGATAGAAAAAGGCTGAAAACACAATAAGAACAAAAAATAGATTAGATAATGATTCAGCACAAGTAGAAATAAAGAAAGAATTGACAGTAAGAAATTAAAAGACAAGTCCTAAGAAGCCTTGAAATCTCGAAAGATCTCACAACTCCCTTCAAACGGCTCTAATCTCCCCTCCAAAGAATATCAATGGCAAGAAGAAGGTTGAAGATAGCTCCCACAATCAAAAAGATTGTTAAAACAACTTCTAAAGAAAACTCAAGAGAAAATCCTTGAAGAACTCAAAGAAAATTCTGCTCTCAACAAATCTGAAATTTTAATAATAATGATAAGTGTTTAACAAGGTGGACAGCCATGCCTTTAAATAGGCCTTATAACTAGTCCTAATCTAATTAGAAAACTAAAATAAAAAAACTCCTAATTATTTTAATATGGAAATTCGGTCAAAGGTCATTTTATCTGGGACTCTTGGACTGAATATTGACATAAAAATTTAAACTAAGTAAATAAATAAATAAAAATAAAAATAAAACTTTACAACTTGGGCCACTTTGACAATTTGGCCTGATTTTCAACTAAGTATGGATGGATTTCTTGATTAGGCTGGGAATTTGCTTATTGGGCCTCGCCTTTAAGAATTTGGGCTTTTGTGACTCGTATCACTTATCTTTATTTTTGGAAATTAAGCATGTGGCTGGATTACAAAATCAAAACCTAGTTTTTGATTTTGAAAATTTTAATTTTGATCCCGACATTAGTTTATTTGCCCAACTTTGGAATAAGAAGCTGGAGCGAGATTGTATGTTCTTCTTTCAGTGTTTCCTTAAGCTTCTTCATTATTTTGTTGTTGAAACTTTGAAATGGCCTATCCAAAAAGAGGAAGGACATATGACTAATATTTTGTCTTTTCGAGTCTTGTATGACTTTCAGGTTATTGTGAGCCATTCTACCCCATTCGACGACCAAGGGTCTAGTGACGACGAAAGCTTTTTCGCAAGCAAATGGCCCGACTTGAGGACAAGTCGCTTTGAAGACGAGGGGAATGATGTGAGCACACCCGGGGCATCTTTGAATGCAAACCAAGATCTAAACGAGCTGCCTAAAGGACTTATAACTCAAGCTCATGCTAAACATTTCCTAGAAGCTATTTTAGCTTCTAATGAAAAACCTTGGTTCGAAACAAGGGCCAATGCTCATAAAATCAGCTTGAAGCAACTATCCAAAGGACCCTTGCATTGTTGGCAAGCTGATCCAGGCTCATTTCCAACTCCTCGAGCTCTGTCCAGCTCAACTCAGCTCATTTGAGCTCGTTTGAGCTCAACCGAGCTTACTTTCAGCTCCTTCTTTCTTCCTTTCAATAAACTAAGTCTTAATTTAGTTTATAATTAAGTTTGCTACAGCTCATGCCGAAACCCCTAGCTCAATTTCAGCTCATTAAGTGTTTTGACTATTTTTGAGCTAGCCGAATTTACTTCATAAGTTGACTTATAATTATTATGTTTGAATTTAGTTAATTTCATTAAATTGTTTAATTATTAATTATGATTTTTATGAATAGTTGTATTTTAATTAATTGTGTGTTAATTCATGTAGGTTAGCCGAATGTGGAAGGTACATTCATGAAGAGATGCATGAACGGGAAAGTTCAATGAACGGGAAGATTCATGCACGGCCTGGTTCAATGCTTGGAGGGAATTAAGTTCATATACATGGGAGGTTAATTACATGCATGTGGATTAAGAAGATACATTCACTTTAGACGGCACACATGCATGAATGAAGGCATTTATTGCATGTTCATGTATGGCCAGATTCAAGCTCCCTTCTAGTTCATGCATGGCCGAATGTATGTGGGTGAAATACATGAATTGTTTGCTGTCCAATTGACTTCCCTATGTGTCTATTTGGCCAAGAGACACTTTTTGAATGATTCATTCATCCCATGGCTGAATTTAGGCAAGCTATTGAGTTCCCAAGACATCACATTCATCCAAGATGCTTTGCTTACACATGAAGCTGTCCAATGGAGTTCCCATTAGCCGAATTTAGTCCTAGCTAATTAAAGACTTGTTCTAGATTATTCTAGTGCATTCATAGCTGAATTTATTTAGTCTTTAAAGCTATTAGTTTGTCCATTCGGCTACTACTTATTAGCCTATAAATAGTTTGCACATTTCATTGTAAAGGGACTTTTTAACAAAATTGTTAATGAACATTTGTTCTTGTGAGGTTGCTTCCTCTCATATCTCGTACAAGTTTCGAAAGACTTATCTGGCTTGTGCTAGTGGCGTAAATCGTCTTGTTTGAACTTATCACCAATCTTGGTGTGGCGTTCACCTATCCATCTTTTCACCTTAACAATATAGGAATCGGAGTGACACTTCTTAGTGTTGAATCATTCCTGACGTTAAGTTCGTTTTCCATTCCCATCCTTCGAATTATTTTCTTGTTATTCCAAACCGAGCCATTTAACCATCATCCATCTTTGCTACTAAATCGAACCTATTACTAAATTCACCCTTCTTTGAAACCTTCCGCTTACCCGTATCTTTTCATTCACTTCTAGTTCTAAAACCCGAAGCACGAATGACTCTCTCGAACGACGATCGGGCAACTAAGTGAATTCGACTCATCATCCCGAGCCGAATCACATCACCAAGAGTAAGAAAAATATTAAGACTGATACGGCCACGCCTCGGGCACACTTTTGGACCAGCTCCCTAAGCATTGCTTGCAAATCCATGCAAGCTGAAATAGTTCAATTTCTTTTCGTTGAGCTCCGTTTAGCTCGTTTCCAGCTCACTCGAGCTCAAGTCAGCTCAATCGAGCTCATATTAGCTTCTTTCCAGCTCGTTAATTTTATTATTTGAATAATTTGAGTGATAGTTTTATTTTAATTATTTTTACTACAGCTCATAACTGAATTTTCTAGCTCAATTCAGCTCATCAAGAATTTTGACTATCATTGAGCTAGCCGAATTTATTATTAATTATATTTTATTTATGTCTTTATTTTAATTTGTTAAATATGTCTTGATATTATTTAATTTAAGCTGAATGTACCTTGAATCTAATTTGTTTATATCTTTTGTAGGTACATCCACATGTGGGAACACAATTAATGAGGATTCATGAACATTTCTGGTTCAATGTATGTTCGGGTACATGCATGACTACCTACAACGAATGGTTGCCTTAAAGATGATGCATGAATGATTCAATACAATGAATGGAAGAGTGCATGAATATCCACCTACATGCATCGGTGGCTGACCATTGAATTTCCTATGCACCTATTCGGCCAAAAGATATCTTTTGAAGTGTCCATTCACACCTTGGCCGAATCTAGACAAAGCTATTGGCATCCCATGCATTCATCAGCCCTCAAGTGAGCCGAATTTGGAAGAGACATTTAGCAAGGTGCATTCACATCAGATTCAATGAACTTGATGACACATACATGGATCTTCAAGTGAATGTTCAGCTGACCGAATTCATTCCCCAAAACAGCATAATGCCGTTCACACTTGGAGTTCACACCCATGTCTATTCAGTTGGCCATGTTCACACCTAAAGGACTCTTCAAGGCTGACTTTTCACACTTATTTTGGCCATTCACGTTCTCCTTTAATGCTGGTATTTTTTCAGCCAAGAGTTGCATCTTAATGAGCTCATTTAAGCTCATTGGCCGAACCTAGCTGCTGCCATGCACCTTTCCAAGCATTCCAAGTTCATTTGCTTAGTCAAGAAGCTGCCTATTGGATTTCAATCAGCTGAATTTAGCTACAACAACTTAATGCTTCAATTCTAGAATTTTCTAGCTTAATTTGCTTAGCCATGAAGATGACCATTCGGCTAGCTAGTACTTAGTCTATAAATAGTTTGCTATTTCATTTTGTGAGAGGACTTTTTGTCAAATTTTTGAATGAACTATTGTTCTTGTGAGGTTACCTCCTCTCTTCTTTCGTTCGAGTCTCGAAGCGACTTATCTAGCTTGCTAGTGGTGTCAATCCGAACTCCATTGAACTTATCACCGAATCGGTGTGGCGTTCAACCATATTTTTATACCTTTGGTTCTTACCTCTATTGATGTGATCCGGCCCAGGTTAATCGAGTCGTTTCACAAAGTTGCCCGATCGTCGACGAGAAGTTCGTTCGAAATTGTTTTAAGATGAAGATTGTTTTCAGTTTAAGCGGAAGACTTTTAAAAGGGTTCAAAAGATAGGCTAAATTCGGATATTTTGTAGGTTCGGTTTAATAAGAAAAGAAATAAAGTTTATATTTAATAAATAGGATGGAGATGAAAAAAAAATGAACTTAAGTATTAAGAACGATTCAATACTATGTAAAGTATTGCCCCGGGACTTATATTGCTTAAGGTGAAATTTGTGGAAGGATAGAAGCGAACCTTGACCCAATACCTATATAGAGGTAAGAACCAAAGGTATAAAAATATGGTTGAACGCCACACCGATTCGGTGATAAGTTCAATGGAGTTCGGATTGACACCACTAGCAAGCTAGATAAGTCGCTTCGAGACTCGAACGAAAGAAGAGAGGAGGTAACCTCACAAGAACAATAGTTCATTCAAAAATTTGACAAAAAGTCCTTTACAATTGAAAATAACCAACTATTTATACTAGTATCTTATGCTAGCCGAATAGTCCATTCATGAACTTAACAATTAAGTAATGTACCTAATTAAAACATGAAACTTCTAGAAAAATGTCCAATGATGTTCTTGTCCATGTTCGGCCGAATGGGAGGTGAGTGGTTAGCTTCATGAATATGCATTGATGTACTTGGATAAATGTTCTTCATGCATGCATGGCTAGATTCGGCTAACTCCTTTAATGGAGCCTTTAATTCATGTTGTTTCACCATGAGTGGCTTAATTAAATGAAGCTTCATGAAGGATCAAACTTGGTGTGAACAAGGAGCTTGAGTAGACTCTTGTGTGTGAACATCCAACTAAATGGTCATCATGGTGTGAACACAAGGTGTGAACACATGATCAATACATGAACCGTCCAATGCATGGTCCATCATTAATTTGATCCATGAATCTTCAAATACATGAATGACCATCATGAACATGCAAATGCCTCTTGATTGCCGTCCATTGAACCTTTCTATGCATGCACCTTGCATTAATTCCTTACATGCATGTGCCGTCCAAAGGGATGTACCTTCACATTCATTGAATCTACATGCATGAATCTGCCCAATGTATCTTCAAATTTGGGTGCACCTACATAAGACAAATGAACTTAATTAAAACATAATGTGAACATCCTAATTAACATTGAGACAACTTAAATATTAACAAATCATAACACATAAATTCGGCTGGACAAATTTAAAACATGTAATAATTTAGACAAATTAAATGACATCTAGACACCTTTAATTCAGCCAAATCAAGACATATTAAACACTTGTAATAAATTAAGACATATTTAAAAGCTGTAATGAAACTTATTTACATGCTTATTTAAATGGTCTAAAACTCCAGCAAATAAAATTAATTTAGCTAAAAGCTAATAATGAGCTGAATTGAATTTAAACCAAGCTCAAACGAGCTGAATTAAGCTCATGTGAGCTAAAATAAAATTCGGTGAGCTGAACCAAGCTAAATGGAGCTTGAGGAGCTGAATTCAAGCTGAAATCAAGGGCATCCTTGACCAGGGTCATATCATTCCCCCCTTCTTTAGAACGACTTGTCCTCAAGTCGAGCCATTGGTTCACTCGATCGCAGCAACTTTTACTTAGCTTTCCTCGGTCGAACGGGATGGATTGGAATTGGGACAACTGAAAGGAATAACCATGAGTTAACAAAAATGGTTTCAAATAAATTTGTAATCCAAATGCAAGAAAAATAGAATAAGAAAATCCCATGGGAGTGGACGGATGCAAAGCAACATGTTCACAACCATGCAAACAAACTAATTTACTCGTTAATGCCTCGTCAATTATTCGAAACGTAAATGAACATGTTCTAAGGCAATCAAATGTCTCAAATCGTTTCCACAAGTCATAACCAATATGTGAATAACGAATCAAATCAACAAAACAATCTTTGGCACCACCTAAAGAGAACAACGATGTTTCAAAAAGTTCATGAGCCTTACCTTTAAAAGTAGTAAAACAAAGATCATTTTTAAATAAAGCTGAACAGTTAAACACATCACAATTTAAATTCCTTGCAACAACCAATTCTTCAACAAAAATTTTATTACCAACCGAATAGGGCAGAGAAATTTTAAAGTTATCGTAAATCATACCTTGTTTACCTCGAGGGATGGAAAAACAAGGATCATTTTTACCTTTGTCAATTATCATAAATCTTCTCTCCTCGGAAATGTAGTCTAGTCGAATCTCTGTGGCTGAATTAACCTTAACGAAATGAAATGCGAACTTCAAATACAACCACAAAAATGGATTAAGGAATGAATTTAAATTGAAATCAAATTTTTCATACCTCAGTTCCTTATTCAACACCCAATTATCAAAACAATAGAAATTGTTCACACAAAATTGATGAAGCTTGACTTTCCCATAAAACGAACCAAAATAGATTCCGGGTTTAAAAACTTGATTTTGAGTATTCATGCCAAAATGTAGCAAAAATTTCATTAAACCAAACATGTTAAACCAATGGGATTTTTGCATACATAGGGACAAACAATTAAAACTTTTTACATTCATCAATTCATACTTGCACAAATTCATGGATTTTCCACAAAGCGTTAATTGGTGCACAAAATTGTCACAAATGAAGAATTTAATCGCCTTTCGTGAAATACCATCATCATGCAAAACCAAATCTTTAGTTTGTCGTTCGTACCGAACAACATCAACCACATTCAAAGAATAGAAATTAATCGAATGAAAATAAGAGAATTTTTTTAAAACAAAGTCATTTTCAACAACTTTCAAACTTGATGGCCATGACTCGATTTTTAAAACTTCCTTACCTCGCTTACCTTCAAGCTCGTGTGGTTTGATTTCAACTTCATCATTACCTTTTTTGGTCATGCAAAATCATCGCTCGTTAGGAAGATATTGAAGTTGATATTCGTCACAAAGATTTGTCGGAACCTGAAAAGAAGGAACAGAACAAAAACAAACATCACGGGGGTTAGTTAAAATTTCGTTCTCCTTTTCTTGTTCTCGCTCACTATCTTCATTTTCTCTCGTTTCTTCTTCAACATCTTTTTCTTTTTCAATTTTTTTCTCAATCTCAATTTCTTTTTCAATTTTCTTTTCTTCATTTTCTTTTTCACTCACTATTTTGATTTCTTTTTCTTTTTCACTACAATGTGCGGATGACACGAAAGAATCAAAGAGATAATCATTTGGCTCAAAGAAAGAGAAAATATTTTCATAAGCTTCTCGTCCATTTCTTCGAGAACAATCCTTTGGGAAGGACTTCTTTGAAGCATACGAGGAAAAGCTCGTCCTTTCTCGCTCATCTCGAGTGATTTTTGACTCAAAGTTTTCTTCTCGCGGTCTGGAAAGCCTTGTTGAATAGGAGTCTTGATATGTGTCTCTTCTCGAATAATGTCGTTGTGATGAACTTAACTCTATTTCTCGACTCGGTGTAGTTTGCTTCCGTCGGGCTTTTTCCTCCACTCGGTCCAAACGACTTTTTAATGGGCTTAGTTTTTCCTCCAATATTCGACCCATCTCGTTCACCAAGTATTGAAATTCATCGGTAGAGAATTCTTCTTGAGACATGATTCAAGAAAATGTTAGAAAATCGAAAGATAGAATAAATAGTAAATGAACCTCACCAATTCAAAATCCTCACCAATCTCTCACAAAGAAATAATGATTTTCACTCGCACTCGTGTTTACACTCTTCTAGGCTTTTTCTTTGATGTAAAACACACGTGCCTTTTACCTCTCGACCTCGTCTCACAATTTCGTAATACGTCTCGACAGACTTAATTTGCTGCTTGAGGGTCGGTTTCAAAATAGGTTACAAAGGAATGATGTGGGTGTTGGGTAGGCTAAACAAAATAAAATCAAGGCTAAGTGTGGCGTTGGGATGGGTAAATAATGGTAGGAAGGGAAAACTTGATGATCGGAGCAAATAAGAGAGAAAAAAAATAAAAACTCGCAAGACTTTTCACTTTTTTTTTTTAACTTGATCTTTTTGGTCACCTTTTTTTTTTTGCTCGATTTTTTTTTTCACTTTTTTTTTTTGAATTTTTTTTTTCAATCAATTTTTTTTTTCGAATTTTTTTTGATTTTTTTTTGTTACTCCAATACAATAGTAAGCTAAATACAAGGGAAAAAAAATTAAATTACAACTCAAACTTTTTTTTATTTTTTTTTTCACGTTTCGAACCTACTTGCGGCCTTATTACGAACGTCGGCGCTCCTCGTTTTAGTAGCTCTGATACCAAATGATGTGATCCGGCCCAGGTTAATCGAGTCGTTTCACAAAGTTGCCCGATCGTCGACGAGAAGTTCGTTCGAAATTGTTTTAAGATGAAGATTGTTTTCAGTTTAAGCGGAAGACTTTTAAAAGGGTTCAAAAGATAGGCTAAATTCGGATATTTTGTAGGTTCGGTTTAATAAGAAAAGAAATAAAGTTTATATTTAATAAATAGGATGGAGATGAAAAAAAAAATGAACTTAAGTATTAAGAACGATTCAATACTATGTAAAGTATTGCCCCGGGACTTATATTGCTTAAGGTGAAATTTGTGGAAGGATAGAAGCGAACCTTGACCCAATACCTATATAGAGGTAAGAACCAAAGGTATAAAAATATGGTTGAACGCCACACCGATTCGGTGATAAGTTCAATGGAGTTCGGATTGACACCACTAGCAAGCTAGATAAGTCGCTTCGAGACTCGAACGAAAGAAGAGAGGAGGTAACCTCACAAGAACAATAGTTCATTCAAAAATTTGACAAAAAGTCCTTTACAATTGAAAATAACCAACTATTTATACTAGTATCTTATGCTAGCCGAATAGTCCATTCATGAACTTAACAATTAAGTAATGTACCTAATTAAAACATGAAACTTCTAGAAAAATGTCCAATGATGTTCTTGTCCATGTTCGGCCGAATGGGAGGTGAGTGGTTAGCTTCATGAATATGCATTGATGTACTTGGATAAATGTTCTTCATGCATGCATGGCTAGATTCGGCTAACTCCTTTAATGGAGCCTTTAATTCATGTTGTTTCACCATGAGTGGCTTAATTAAATGAAGCTTCATGAAGGATCAAACTTGGTGTGAACAAGGAGCTTGAGTAGACTCTTGTGTGTGAACATCCAACTAAATGGTCATCATGGTGTGAACACAAGGTGTGAACACATGATCAATACATGAACCGTCCAATGCATGGTCCATCATTAATTTGATCCATGAATCTTCAAATACATGAATGACCATCATGAACATGCAAATGCCTCTTGATTGCCGTCCATTGAACCTTTCTATGCATGCACCTTGCATTAATTCCTTACATGCATGTGCCGTCCAAAGGGATGTACCTTCACATTCATTGAATCTACATGCATGAATCTGCCCAATGTATCTTCAAATTTGGGTGCACCTACATAAGACAAATGAACTTAATTAAAACATAATGTGAACATCCTAATTAACATTGAGACAACTTAAATATTAACAAATCATAACACATAAATTCGGCTGGACAAATTTAAAACATGTAATAATTTAGACAAATTAAATGACATCTAGACACCTTTAATTCAGCCAAATCAAGACATATTAAACACTTGTAATAAATTAAGACATATTTAAAAGCTGTAATGAAACTTATTTACATGCTTATTTAAATGGTCTAAAACTCCAGCAAATAAAATTAATTTAGCTAAAAGCTAATAATGAGCTGAATTGAATTTAAACCAAGCTCAAACGAGCTGAATTAAGCTCATGTGAGCTAAAATAAAATTCGGTGAGCTGAACCAAGCTAAATGGAGCTTGAGGAGCTGAATTCAAGCTGAAATCAAGGGCATCCTTGACCAAGGTCATATCATCTATATAGGTATTGGGTCAAGGTTCGCTTCTATCCTTCCACAAATTTCACCTTAAGCAATATAAGTCCCGGGGCAATACTTTACATAGTATTGAATCGTTCTTAATACTTAAGTTCATTTTTCCATCTCCATCCTATTTATTAAATATAAACTTTATTTCTTTTCTTATTAAACTGAACCTACAAAATATCCGAATTTAGCCTATCTTTTGAACCCTTTTAAAAGTCTTCCGCTTAAACTGAAAACAATCTTCATCTTAAAACAATTTCGAACGAACTTCTCGTCGACGATCGGGCAATCAAGTGAATCGACTCAATCAACCGAGCCGGATCACATCATTTGGTATCAGAGCTACTAAAACGAGGAGCGCCGACGTTCGTAATAAGGCCGCAAGTAGGTTCGAAACGTGAAAAAAAATCAAAAAAAAAAAATTGAGTTGTAATTTAATTTTTTTTCCCTTGTATTTAGCTTACTATTGTATTGGAGTAACAAAAAAAAATCAAAAAAAAATTTGAAAAAAAAATTGATTGAAAAAAAAATTCAAAAAAAAAAAGTGAAAAAAAAAATCGAGCAAAAAAAAAAGGTGACCAAAAAAAATCAAGTTAAAAAAAAAGTGAAAAGTCTTGCGAGTTTTTATTTATTTATTTTTCTCTCTTATTTGCTCCGATCATCAAGTTTCCCTTCCTACCATTATTTACCCATCCCAACGCCACACTTAGCCTTGATTTTATTTTGTTTAGCCTACCCTACACCCACATCATTCCTTTGTAACCTATTTTGAAACCGACCCTCAAGCAACAAATTAAGTCTATCGAGACGTATTACGAAATTGTGAGACGAGGTCGAGTGGTAAAAGGCAAGAGTGAAATACATCAAAAGAAAAAGCCAAAAATTGAGTCTAAACACGAGTACGAGTGAAAATCATTATTTCTTTGTGAGAGATTGGTGAGGATTTTGAATTGGTGAGGTTCATTTACTATTTATTCTATCTTTCGATTTTCGAACATTTTCTTGAATCATGTCTCAAGAAGAATTCTCTACCGATGAATTTCAATACTTGGTGAACGAGATGGGCCGAATATTAGAGGAAAAACTAAGCCCATTAAAAAGACATTTGGACCGAGTGGAGGAAAAAGCCCGACGGAAGCAAACTCCACCGAGTCGAGAAATAGAGTCAAGTTCATCACGACAACATTATTCGAGAAGAGACACATATCAAGACTCCTATTCAACAAGGCTTTCGAGACCGCGAGAAGAAAACTTCGAGTCAAAAATCACTCGAGATGAGCGAGAAAGGACGAGCTATTCTTCGTATGCTTCAAAGAAGTCCTTCCCAAAGGATTGTTCCCGAAGAAATGGACGAGAAGTTTATGAAAATATTTTCTCTTTCTTTGAGCCAAATGATTATATTTTTGATTCTTTCGTGTCGACTGCACATTGTAATGAAATCGAAAAAGCGAGAGAAAAAGAAAATGAAGAGAAAGAATTCGAAAAAGAAATTGAGATTGTACAAGAGTACGAGCGAGAAAAAGAAATCGAAAGAAAAGAAAAAGAGATTGAAAAGAAAAAGAAATCCAAAAAGAGAGTGAGGTCGAAAATAAAAGTGAAAATGAGAGAGGAAATGAAAAGAGAAAAAAAGAAGTTGAGATTAGAAAAGAAACGAGAGAAAAAGAGATAAACGAACCAGAAAAAGTGAGGAGCATTTCGACTAATCCATATGAAACTTGTTCTTGTTCTGTTTCTTCTTTCCAGGTGCCCGAGATATCAAACGATAATTTTCAACTTCACTACCTTTCCGATGAAAGACATTTTCATATGGTCAGTATAGGTAAGGTTGAAGATGAAAACGTGCCTCAAGAGTTCAAAGGTAAGAGAGGTGAGGAAATGTTAACGATCGAGTCACGACCCCCAGGTTTGAAAATTGTTGAAATACTTTTTAGTGACTTAATTTCTAAACGCTCTCCTTATTTTGGTCTGATTAATTGCTACTCCCTGAATGTGGTTGATTTTTGTTCCAATCAACAAACCAAAGGTTTAATTTTGCGTGATGACGGTTTTTCACGAAAGGCGATTAAATTCTTCATTTGTGACAATTTTGTGCACCAATTAACGCTTTGTGGAAAATCCATGAATTTGTGCAAGTATGAATTGATGAATGTAAAAAGTTTTAATTGTTTGTCCCTGTGTATGCAAAAATCCCATTGGTTTAACGTGTTTGGTTTAATGAAATTTTTGCTACATTTTGGCATGAATACTCAAAATCAAGTTTTTAAACCCGGAATCTATTTTGGTTCGTTTTATGGGAAAGTCAAGCTTCATCAATTTTGTGTGAACAATTTCTATTGTTTTGATAATTGGGTGTTGAATAAGGAACTGAGGTATGAAAGATTTTATTTCAATTTAAATTCATTCCTTAATCCATTTTTGTGGTTGTATTTGAAGTTCGCATTTCATTTCGTTAAGGTTAATTCAGCCACAGAGATTCGACTAGACTACATTTCCGAGGAGAGAAGATTTATGATGATTGACAAAGGTAAAAATGATCCTTGTTTTTCCATCCCTCGAGGTAAACAAGGTATGATTTACGATAACTTTAAAATTTCTCTGCCCTATTCGATTGGTAATAAAATTTTTGTTGAAGAATTGGTTGTTGCAAGGAATTTAAATTGTGATGTGTTTAACTGTTCAGCTTTATTTAAAAATGATCTTTGTTTTACTACTTTTAAAGGTAAGGCTCATGAACTTTTTGAAACATCGTTGTTCTCTTTAGGTGGTGCCAAAGATTGTTTTGTTGATTTGATTCATTATTCACATATTGGTTATGACTTGTGGAAACAATTTGAGACATTTGAATGCCTTAGAACATGTTCATTTTCGTTTCGAATAATTGACGAGGCATTAACGAGTACATTAGTTTGTTTGCATGGTTGTGAACATGTTGTTTTGCATCCGTCCACTCCCATGGGATTTTCTTATTCTATTTTCTTGCATTTGGATTACAAATTTATTTGAAACCATTTTTGTTAACTCATGGTTATTCCTTTCAGTTGTCCCAATTCCAATCCATCCCGTTCGACCGAGGAAAGCTAAGTAAAAGTTGCTGCGATCGAGTGAACCAATGGCTCGATTTGGGGACAAATCGCTTTAAAGAGGGAGGGGATGATACGGCCACGCCTCGGGCACACTTTTGGACCAGCTCCCTAAGCATTGCTTGCAAATCCATGCAAGCTGAAATAGTTCAATTTCTTTTCGTTGAGCTCCGTTTAGCTCGTTTCCAGCTCACTCGAGCTCAAGTCAGCTCAATCGAGCTCAATTTAGCTTCTTTCCAGCTCGTTAATTTTATTATTTGAATAATTTGAGTGATAGTTTTATTTTAATTATTTTTACTACAGCTCATAACTGAATTTTCTAGCTCAATTCAGCTCATCAAGAATTTTGACTATCATTGAGCTAGCCGAATTTATTATTAATTATATTTTATTTATGTCTTTATTTTAATTTGTTAAATATGTCTTGATATTATTTAATTTAAGCTGAATGTACCTTGAATCTAATTTGTTTATATCTTTTGTAGGTACATCCACATGTGGGAACACAATTAATGAGGATTCATGAACATTTCTGGTTCAATGTATGTTCGGGTACATGCATGACTACCTACAACGAATGGTTGCCTTAAAGATGATGCATGAATGATTCAATACAATGAATGGAAAAGTGCATGAATATCCACCTACATGCATCGGTGGCTGACCATTGAATTTCCTATGCACCTATTCGGCCAAAAGATATCTTTTGAAGTGTCCATTCACACCTTGGCCGAATCTAGACAAAGCTATTGGCATCCCATGCATTCATCAGCCCTCAAGTGAGCCGAATTTGGAAGAGACATTTAGCAAGGTGCATTCACATCAGATTCAATGAACTTGATGACACATACATGGATCTTCAAGTGAATGTTCAGCTGACCGAATTCATTCCCCAAAACAGCATAATGCCGTTCACACTTGGAGTTCACACCCATGTCTATTCAGTTGGCCATGTTCACACCTAAAGGACTCTTCAAGGCTGACTTTTCACACTTATTTTGGCCATTCACGTTCTCCTTTAATGCTGGTATTTTTTCAGCCAAGAGTTGCATCTTAATGAGCTCATTTAAGCTCATTGGCCGAACCTAGCTGCTGCCATGCACCTTTCCAAGCATTCCAAGTTCATTTGCTTAGTCAAGAAGCTGCCTATTGGATTTCAATCAGCTGAATTTAGCTACAACAACTTAATGCTTCAATTCTAGAATTTTCTAGCTTAATTTGCTTAGCCATGAAGATGACCATTCGGCTAGCTAGTACTTAGTCTATAAATAGTTTGCTATTTCATTTTGTGAGAGGACTTTTTGTCAAATTTTTGAATGAACTATTGTTCTTGTGAGGTTACCTCCTCTCTTCTTTCGTTCGAGTCTCGAAGCGACTTATCTAGCTTGCTAGTGGTGTCAATCCGAACTCCATTGAACTTATCACCGAATCGGTGTGGCGTTCAACCATATTTTTATACCTTTGGTTCTTACCTCTATATAGGTATTGGGTCAAGGTTCGCTTCTATCCTTCCACAAATTTCACCTTAAGCAATATAAGTCCCGGGGCAATACTTTACATAGTATTGAATCGTTCTTAATACTTAAGTTCATTTTTCCATCTCCATCCTATTTATTAAATATAAACTTTATTTCTTTTCTTATTAAACCGAACCTACAAAATATCCGAATTTAGCCTATCTTTTGAACCCTTTTAAAAGTCTTCCGCTTAAACTGAAAACAATCTTCATCTTAAAACAATTTCGAACGAACTTCTCGTCGACGATCGGGCAATCAAGTGAATCGACTCAATCAACCGAGCCGGATCACATCAAAGACTGTGGTTAAGAATCATCAAATAATTGATAAAATGGACCTTTTTTATTTCAAAATTTATCAAGATCAAGAAAGCAGCCCATCCAATAAAAAAGGAAGCCATTTTGATTGGATGGGACTGAATGAAGAAATACTAAGTCATCCTATACCGAATCTAGAACTTTGGTTCTTCCTAGAATTTGTGCTGCTATATAATGCATATAAGGTTAAACCATGGATCATACTAATAAAATTACTTCTTTTCAATTTTAATGGAAATAAGAACATTAATAAAAATATTATTGAAAATAAAAAAGGGACTCCCTTATAGCACCAAACGAAAAACAAATTATTGGATTAGAGAATCGAAATCAAGAAGAAAAAGAACCCATAGGTGAAGGGGGTCTTGTATCAGATGCACAAAAACAAGGAAATTTTAAATCTGTTCTCTCAAACCAAGAAAAAGATGTTGAAGAAGATTATGATAAATCAGACAAAAAAAAATAGAAAGAAAAAGCAATACAAAAGCAACACAGAAGCAGAGCTTGATTTCTTCCTAAAAAGGTATTTGTGTTTTCAATTGAGATGGATGATTCTTTAAATCAAAGAATAATCAATAATATCAAAGTATATTGCCTCCTGCTTAGACTGATAAATCCAAACGAAATTGTTTTATCTTCTATTCAACGGGGAGAGATGAATCTGGATATTTTGATGATTCAGAAGGATTTAACTCTTAGAGAATTAATGAAAAAAGGAATATTGATTATCGATCCAGTTCATCTATCGGTAAAAAATGATGGATAATTTATTCTATATCAAACTATAAGTATTTTGCTGGTTCATAAAAATAAACACCAAATTAATCAAAGATACCAAGAAAAAACTATATTGATAAAAATCATTTTTATGAATTTATTGCAAGACATCAAAAGATGACTGAAAATAAAGACAAAAATCATTATGATTTGTTTGTTCCTGAAAATATTTTATCCCCTAACCACCGGCGAGAATTGCGGATTCGAATTTCTTTCAATTCTAGGGATAAAAATCGTATGCATAGAAATGCAGTATTTTTAAATAATGTAAAAAACTGTGGTCAAGTTTTGACTAAAAACAAACATCTTGATAGTGATAAAAAGAAACTAATCAAATTAAAGTTTTTTCTTTGGCCCAATTATCGATTAGAAGATTTAGCTTGTATGAATCGATATTGGTTTAATACTAATAACGGCAGTCGTTTCAGTATGATAAGGATCCGTATGTATCCGCGTCTGAAAATTCGTTAATGGTACATTTTAATGGTACATTTTCCCCTATATTATGTATGTATCGTGCCGGGTATGTGAAAACAAATAGATGGTCACAAGGATTGTCTTACATTTTATTCTGATGCACGATACTAATTTAATGACATACATATCAATTAAATCGACAAATGAATCAACAAAATCCTCTTATTTGAACTCTAAAATTTTCTCTTTTGTAGAAATCTCTCACTCTTTTGTATCCCTATACGAATCAAATCGAAACCCGGATTGATTAATTTTATTTGAAAAAAATGATAAAGTTCATAACGAACTTAAAATCATCGTGTATATCAAAATGACTGGTATTATTATTACTGATCAGTAAAATTCACATTCAAAAAAGGGGGAAATTTCTTGGTTTTATGGTAAAAAATTCATTCATCTCAGTTATTTTTCAAGAAAAAAAAGAAGAAAATAGGGGGTTTGTTGAATTTCAAATAGTTAGTTTCACCAATAAGATACGAAGACTTACTTCACATTTGGAATTGCACAAAAAAGACTATTTATCTCAGAGAGGTCTACGTAAAATTCTAGGAAAATGTCAACGACTGCTATCTTATTTATCAAAGACAAATAAAATACGTTATAAAGAATTAATTGGTGAGTTGGATATTCGGGAATCAAAAAATTGTTAATTTGAAAAATTTGAATTAGTCGATTTATTAGATTTTCATTTTGATGTACTTGTTTTCGTTTTCAACAATTCATGTAAGAATGAATCGAGGAAAAACTTATGAATCTATCAGCTACAGAAAAAGACCTTATGATAGTCAATATGGGGCCTCACCACCCATCAATGCATGGTGTTCTTCGTCTCATCGTTACTCTAGATGGTGAAGATGTTGTTGACTATGAACCAATATTAGGTTATTTACACAGAGGAATGGAAAAAATTACGGAAAACCGAACAATTATACAATATTTGCCTTATGTAATGCGTTGGGATTATTTAGCCACTATGTTCACGGAAGCAATAACCGTAAATGAACCAGAACAGTTGGGGAATATTCAAGTCCCTAAAAGGGCCAGCTATATCAGAGTAATTATGTTGGAGTTGAGTCGTATAGCTTCTCATCTATTATGGCTTGGACCTTTTATGGCAGATATTGGTGCACAGACCCCCTTTTTCAATATTTTCAGAGAAAGAGAATTAGTATATGATCTATTTGAAGCTGCCACCGATATGAGAATGATGCATAATTATTTTCATATCGGAGGAGTGGCGGCCGATCTACCTTACGGCTGGCTAGATAAATGTTTGGATTTCTGTGATTATTTTTTAACAGGAATTGTTGAATATCAAAAACTTATTATGCGAAATCCTATTTTTTTAGAATGAGTTGAAGGGATAGGCATTATTGGTGGAGAAGAAGCAATAAATTGGGGTTTATCCGGCCCAATGCTACGAGCATCTGGAACCAAATGGGATCTTCGAAAAGTTGATCATTATGAGTGTTACAACGAATTTGATTGGGAAATCCAGTGGAAAAAAGAAGGAGATTCATTAGCTCGTAGCATTGGAATTCTATAAAAATAATTCAACAGGCCCTGGAAGGAATTCTGGGAGGTCCCTATGAGAATTTAGAAATTCGATGCTTTGATCGTGATACGAGCACGCCCCGCGAACTTTATCGAGCAAGTATGTCAAGCCGAGCAATGACATGTTGGCAAGCTAATCTGATACGAGTCACAAAAGCCCAAATTCTTGAAGGCGAGGCCCAATAAGCAAATTCCCAGCCCAATCAAGAAATCCATCCATACTTAGTTGAAAATCAGGCCAAATTGTCAAAGTGGCCCAAGTTGTAAAGTTTTATTTTTATTTTTATTTATTTATTTATTTATTTACTTAGTTTAAATTTTTATGTCAATATTCAGTCCAAGAGTCCCAGATAAAATGACCTTTGACCAAATATCCATATTAAAATAATTAGGAGTTTTCTAATTAGATTAGGACTAGTTATAAGGCCTATTTAAAGGCATGGCTGTCCACCTTGTTAAAACACTTATCATTATTATTAAAATTTCAGATTTGTTGAGAGCAGAATTTTCTTTGAGTTTTCTCCAAGATTTCTCTCTTGATTTTTCTTTAGAAGTTGTTTTAACAATCTTGTGATTGTGGGAGCCATCTTCAACCTTCTTCTTGCCATTGATATTCTTTGGAGGGGAGATTAGAGCCGTTTGAAGGGAGTTGTGAGATCTTTCGAGATTTCAAGGCTTCTTAGGACTTATCTTTTAATTTCTTACTGTCAATTCTTTCTTTATTTCTACTTGTGCTGAATCATTATCTAATCTATTTTCTGTTCTTATTGTGTTTTCAGCCTTTTTCTATCTTAAGGAATCAGCCCAAAAATCCCCAATTTCTAGGGTTTTTCCATACTCTTTTTGGGTGAAATTAGATTGTCGAAATTTGGGGAAAACTATCTTGGTGTTCAATTGGGAAGAACACAATCTCCTTGAGGGTTTCAAGAACCCTAACACTTATCTCTATTCTCAATTTGATTCTTTGCTGATTTGGGGATTTTATTTCAGATCTGGAAATTCAAAGTTCTAATCTTTTAATTTTTCTGTTTCGTTTCGGATCTGATTGTTTAGGGTTTTCGTAGGAGTTTCCCGTGACTTGGCAACTCGATCTTGGTCCGCGCGCAACCCGTATCATTTGGTATCAGATTTTGGGCGTTTTGGGTGTTCTTGGTTGATTTCTAAACTGATCTCTATTTTTTAAAGCACAAACAGCAGTTTTACCCAGAAAAATTGTTCAAAAAAATTCATTTGAGTGGGTAAACGTTGTCCGATTGATCTGAAATTTTACATACATGTTTTTGGCACTGTGATTGAATATAAAAAAATTATTCCCGCAAAAAAATCAGTCAAAAAAGTCAAAATAATAAAAAAAAAGACGAAATTCAATAAAAATTTAAAAAAAGATTCAGCGGGTTGGATTTGGTGCCCAAAATTTCCAGATAAAAAATTCAATATAGAAGGACACTCCAGATTTAATTTCGTGATTTTTGGAGATCGGGAACACCTCGAACGAAGTTGTCAAGTTACTCCGTAGTTTTTCGGGTTTTCTGTTTTCAGCAATTTTTTATTGATTCTTAGCTGTAGGTTTTCATTTGTTTACCTTTATTCTTCCTTTACGTTATCTAACACCTTGTTGTTTCTTGTGTTAGTAGGATTTAAACGTGTGCACAACTTCTTCCTCGGTGCAACACAAATCAATTGGTGTCTCGTCAGTTTTTGGCATCCTAGTGCAAATTAGGATTCTTTGGTAGTTTGGTTCACACTCTCTAATTGGTTGATATAAACTCTGATAAAGAACTCACAAGATTGAATTCGACCTCATTGAGAATTTGATTTTTCTTTTTGAGTGATTAATGGTGAGGTTTGCTAACTTTTATTTTTGAGTGTTGAGTGTTTATTTTTTACAGGTTTTGAAGATGTCTAAAGGTGATAATAATGATGCACTTATGAAAGTCCAACAACAGTTAGACAGACATACTACTGCAATCACACAAATAAATGCTACACTTCAAGCATTGAATACTACTTTGAATGAGGTATGAGTGAATCAAAAACATCAATATCGAGATCCAATTAAGGAAGATAGGGATAACCAGCCCCATAGGTGCAACCCTCAACGTGTCCCTAGAATGGATGATGATTGTCATGATCATGGACAATCATCTTTGGCAAAACCAAAGAGCGAGCAGCAACGAGAACATCTCTTTCATACTCGCTGCCATGTACAAGGTAAGCTTTGTAGAGTTATTATTGATGGTGAAAGTTGCTCGAACATAGCCAGCACGACGATGGTGGAAAAGCTTTGCTTAAACCACTACCAAGCATCCACAACCTTATCAACTACAAGGGCTTAGCAACGAAGGCCAATTTAGGGTCACTCAACAAGTGCGCATTGCCTTTTCTATCGGTAAGTATCAAGACGAAGTTGTGTGCGACGTAATGCCTATTCAAGCCTGCCATTTGTTGCTAGGAGAACCGTGGCAACTAGATCGAAAGTTCACTCACGATGGTCGTACCAATAGGTATTCTTTCAAGCATCAAGGAAAGAAACTTACCTTAGTGCCGCTCACTCTGGAACAAGTCCATGAGGACCAAATCAAACTGAAAAATTCTGTTAAAACAAGTGAGGAAAAAGAAAAAGAGAATGAAAAAGAGCAAAAAGAGATTGAGAGTGAAAAAGAAATTGAAGAAAGAAGAGAAAATGAATTAGAAAAAGAAACAAAAGAAAAAGACGTGGAAAGGGTAGTGAGGAATGTTTCCACTAACCAAGATATGAATTTTTCTTGTGTTGCTACTTTTCAGGTTCCCGAAAGATCGAAAGATAACTTTCAACTTCAATACCTCTCAAATGAAAGACGCTTTCATACGATCAACTTAAGCAAAGATGAAATCACACTACATGATCCCGAAGGTAAGCGAGGTAAGGAAATTTTAGAAACCGAGTCCAGTGCAGATTTGAAAACTTTTGGTGACTTAGTTCTTAAAAGATCCCCTCATTTTGATCCGATTAATTGTTACTCTTCGATTGTGGTTGATAAAGTCATTACGAAAAGAAGCGTGATTTGTTATTCTCTTGATTTACCTTGTGTAAAATCCTTGAATTTGTCCAAATCTGTTTTGGAGAATAAGGTAACGAAAATTTCCAAATTTGTTTTCAATTTATATTCGTGCCTTAAACAGTTTATGTGGTTGTACATGAAGTTTGAGTTCCATTTGACAAAGGTTAACTCAACAACGGAGATTCGACTACACTATGCCCCCGATGAGCGAAGGTTTGTTTTAAATGAAAAAGGTAAAATCGACCCTTATTCTTCTGCTTATCGAGGTAAGATGCTTGAAACCTTTGAAACACTTTTGTACTCCTCGGATAGTGATAAAGATCGTGTTGATGAACACTTAGATCGAAACGTGCTTGACTGTCCTATTTTATTTATTGATGATCTATCTGTTTTGATGGTTGATAAAAAGATTCTTGTTTTTGATAATGCATGTGTGAGTGAATCTATAGACGACGATTAATGCATGGTATGATTATGCAACTCTGTGAACCATGTGAATCTTTTCAAATACCTACTTGTGACGATTATGTTTACCATTTGATTTATCACTCGCAATTTATTCATGGTTTGTGGGAACAATGTGAGACGACTGAATGCCTTAAAACATGTCCATCTTTGTTTCAAATATTTGACGAGGCAGTGGTGAGTAAATTAGATTGTTTGCATGGTAATCTGAATCTGTCCATTCACATGCGTTATACCTGTTCTGTTATGCTTATGATTGGACTACAAGCTTGTTTCCGTTGCTATTTACTATCTCATGGCTATTCTTTTCAGTGGACTCAATTGCCATTAGTCCCGTTCGATAGAGGAAAGTTGATGCGATCCGGCTCGGTTGATGGAGTCAAGTTCACTTAAGTTGCCCGATCGTCGACGAGAAGTATTGGTTGATGTCAAATTGAGATAACTTTATGGAGTTGTTTTAAGCGGAAGTAATTAAAAGGGTTCAAAAATGGCTTGGTTTGGAGAATGGATGGTTCGATTTAACAAAGAAAATAAAGTTTAAGTAGATAGATAAAATGGAATGGAAATTGAACTCAAGCGAAGAACGATTCAATACTATGTAAAGTATTGCCCCGGGACTTATATTGCTCAAGGTGGATTAAATGGATTGTAGAAGATGGACCTTGACCCGTTACCTATAGAGAGGTAGGAACCAAAGGTATAAAAAGGTGGATGAACGCCACACCAGGATGGTGATAAGTTCAAGAAGTCGGGTTGACGCCACTAGCGAGCTAGATAAGTCAGAACGAGACTCGTACGAAATAGGATAGGAGGAAACCTCACAATCAAGTTTTCAATAATCAAATTCTGTAACCTTTTACAATAAACAAGTAAGCTATTTATAAGCCTAAAATGCCTATTGATATTCGGCATCTATGTTGTTCACACTAACTTAAATTCTGTTCACACAGGTATTTAACATGTTCACACAAATAGCATTAAAATCCAGTTCATGCTTGAAGATGGAACATGAATTGGCCGAACCATCATGATGCTTCACTTGATGCATTCATGCATCCTTAGCCTTGAAGAATCTCCATAATTCCATGAATGTGCAGCTCTTTAATGATCCTACATCTCCCTTGGCTGAATGAGGCATTAATGTGCCTAAAATACTTGAATGGTCATCTTGAAAATGCATGAATCATGCATGAAACGTCCCATGTATTTTCCCCCATAAATATGATCCATGAATCTTCAAATACATGAACTTTCAGCAACTCCCTCTTGCATGAACGTCCCAAATGCATGTGCTCCTTTAAATGCCATCCATTGAACCTCAATTGTGCATGCACACTCCCATACATTGCACCAATCCGTTCATGAACCTGCATCAAATTAAATCAGCAAGTTAAATGCATTTCAAACACATTAAATTAGCAGCATATGAACTCAATAATTTGCACATTAAATTTGGCCATACATATTAACAATTTTAGACATATTTAAAACATCATAATTAATTAAGTATTTAATTTAGATATAATTAAAAAACTTAATTAATTATTTGTCCAGATTTTAACAAATTAACTAACTTAAGATAAACAACTAATTTAACTAATGACAAATTAAATGGTTTATTTCAGCAAAATAAATGCAAGCTAAAGAAAGCTAAAAATAAGCTCATTGGGTTAAGATTGAGCTGAATTGAGCTTGAGTGAGTTGACTTGAGCTCGAGTGAGCTGGAAACGAGCTAAACGGAGCTTAACGAAATGAAATTGAACTAATTCAGCTCGCATGGATTTGCAAACAATGCTTAGGGAGCTGATCCAAAAGTGTGCCCGGGGCATGGTCGTATCAAAAGTCGAGTTCATTTGATTTTTTAGATTCGAGGACGAATCTTTTTGAGGAAGGGGGGAATGATACGAGTCACAAAAGCCCAAATTCTTGAAGGCGAGGCCCAATAAGCAAATTCCCAGCCCAATCAAGAAATCCATCCATACATAGTTGAAAATCAGGCCAAATTGTCAAAGTGGCCCAAGTTGTAAAGTTTTATTTTTATTTTTATTTTTATTTATTTATTTATTTATTTATTTACTTAGTTTAAATTTTTATGTCAATATTCAGTCCAAGAGTCCCAGATAAAATGACCTTTGACCGAATTTCCATATTAAAATAATTAGGAGTTTTTTTATTTTAGTTTTCTAATTAGATTAGGACTAGTTATCAGGCCTATTTAAAGGCATGGCTGTCCACCTTGTTAAAACACTTATCATTATTATTAAAATTTCAGATTTGTTGAGAGCAGAATTTTCTTTGAGTTTTCTCCAAGATTTCTCTCTTGAGTTTTCTTTAGAAGTTGTTTTAACAATCTTGTGATTGTGGGAGCCATCTTCAACCTTCTTCTTGCCATTGATATTCTTTGGAGGGGAGATTAGAGCCGTTTGAAGGGAGTTGTGAGATCTTTCAAGATTTCAAGGCTTCTTAGGACTTATCTTTTGATTTCTTACTGTCAATTCTTTCTTTATTTCTACTTGTGCTGAATCATTATCTAATCTATTTTCTGTTCTTATTGTGTTTTCAGCCTTTTTCTATCTTAAGGAATCAGCCCAAAAATCCCCAATTTCTAGGATTTTTCCATACTCTTTTTGGGTGAAATTAGATTGTCGAAATTTGGGGAAAACTATCTTGGTGTTCAATTGGGCAGAATCACAATCTCCTTGAGGGTTTCAAGAACCCTAACACTTATTTCTATTCTCAATTTGATTCTTTGCTGATTTGGGGATTTTATTTCAGATCTGGAAATTCAAAGTTCTAATCTTTTAATTTTTCTGTTTCGTTTCGGATTTGATTGTTTAGGGTTTTCGTAGGAGTTTCCCGTGACTTGGCAACTCGATCTTGGTCCGCGCGCAACCCCGTATCATAATCCCAGTTCGTTTCCAGCTCCACGAGCTCTGTCCAACTCAAATCCAGCTTATTCGAGCTCAATCCATCTTGCCTGAGCTAAACCGAGCTCACTCCTAGCTCACTTTCAACTCACGAGCTAAACCTTAGCTCAACTTCAGCTTAGGAGTTTAGCCTCAGCTCAACTTTAGCTCACGAGCTAAAGCTTAGCTCATTTTAGTTTAAACTCGGTTTTTTCTTTAATGCATTAAATAAAAATTTGCACATATTTATTTAAGCATTAAACTTGTCTTATATTAATACTTGTTATTAATATGTCATAGTCATTACATAAATTGATTATGTTCACATAGCTAAATTAATGCATGACAGTAATGTGTTCACATCATGCCGAATTTATGAGTGTTCATGAGATATCTTAATGACTTGTTTATTTCATGTAGGTACATCCCTTTGGACGGTACAATGTATGGATGAAGAAACATCTCTTTTGGGCATTCCACACTCATGAATGAAGAAGTATTAAATGCTGGTGCATGTATGGCTAGATGCAAGGTTTCTACAAATTCATGCATGTGTCGAATGCATGTATGGACATTGAAGGCTAGTCCATGAATGGATCAAATGCATGGGATGATAGAATGCATGAATGGCTTAAGTGCATGTATGGTGGCTGTCTCCTAACTTTCCAAGGCACTTATTCGGCCAAGAAGTAGTTGTTCACACTTTGAATTGACCTATAAGCTACTACACATGCATGGATGGGTTCAAGAACGTCCAAAGGAAGGAATTAACTCAATAATTGAACACATTGATTGAACTAAGTGTATACACAAAGGGGAGAACGAATTTACTAGGTTCATGCTGCCATTTATGAACCTACATGCTATTAAAGAGTTTAATTATGAGGATACATGTTCCATACAAGTGCATGAACGTCCCAAGGAGATGAATGCAACCTTTGGTGCACATACAAGTCACTTGAAGCCTTTCTTTATGATTAAGTATTCATGCACACACTTGGGGGGAAGAAAGTGTCCATTGAACTAGTTCATGAATCTGCCGAATTTATGAACTATTTTAATACATTAGTGTGAACGTTTTTATTATTGTGTGAACACCTAGATGCCGAATTTGAATGGTCATCTATGTGCCTATAAATATTTGTTTTTCTTTCAATTGTAAGGGACTTTTTGCTAAAATTTTTATTGAATTTAATCTTGTGAGAATTTTCTTCTCTAAACTTTGTTTGAGACTTTGTTGACTTATCTACCTAGTAGTGGCTTCAACCCTGTTTCGTTCACCCATATACCGAGGTTCCTACTTTGTTAAGTAGTGGGTCGAGGTTCTATCATTTTCATTTTCGCCTTGAAAGCCTATAAGCATTTGGGTCGATATTTTCTAATATTGGTTCGTGCTTGCTTTTGAGTTCCTTCTTTCCATTCTTTCATTTACTTTAAATCGAACCTTAATATTCATATTTTAAACCCTTCATTTGAACCCCTTGAATAGCTTCCGCATAATTTATTTAGGAACATTTTTTTTGAACAAATCGAACGATACTTTCTCGTAGACAATCGGGCAAACTCGCATACGACTCGACTCTCCCCGAGGCGGTTCATATCAGATCGAGAAAAGGATCCAGAATGGAATGATTTTGAATATCAATTCATTAGTAAAAAACCTTCTCCCACATTTGAATTACCGAGACAAGAACTTTATGCGAGAATGGAAGCCCCAAAGGGAGAATTAGGAATTTTTCTAATAGGGGATCAAAGCAGTTTTCCTTGGAGATGGAAAATTCACCCGCCGGGTTTTATCAATTTGCAAATTCTTCCTCAGTTAGTTAAAAGAATGAAATTGGCTGATATTATGACGATACTAGGTAGCATAGATATCATTATGGGAGAAGTGGATCGTTGAAATGATAATTTATACGACAGAAGTAGAAGATATCAATTCTTTTTACACATTGGAATCTTTAAAAGAGGTCTATGGGATCATATGGATGTTGGTCCCTATTTTGACTCTTGTATTAGGAATCACAATAGGTGTACTAGTAATTTATACGACAGAAGTAGAAGATATCAATTCCTTTTACACATTGGAATCTTTAAAAGAGGTCTATGGGATCATATGGATGTTGGTCCCTATTTTGACTCTTGTATTGGGAATCACAATAGGTGTACTAGTTGTATGGTTAGAAAGAGAAATATCTGCAGGAATACAACAACGTATTAGGCCTGAATACGCCGGTCCTTTGGGCATTCTTCAAGCGCTAGTAGATGGAACAAAACTGCTTTTCAAAGAAAATATTCTTCCATCTAGAGGCAATACTCGTTTATTTAGTATTGGACCGGCTATAGCAGTCATATCAATTTTACTAAGTTTTTCAGTAATTCCTTTTAGCTCTCGCCTTATTTTAGCCGATCTCAATATCGGTATTTTTTTATGGATTGCCATTTCAAGTATTGCTCCCGTTGGACTTCTTATGTCAGGATACAGATCAAATAATAAATATTCCTTTTTAGGTGGTCTGCGAGCTGCTGCTCAATCGATTAGTTATGAAATACCATTAACTCTATGTGTTTTATCAATATCTCTACGTCCGATTCATTGAACTAGAAACTTTCATTTTTACCTATTCCTTTCGTTCTAGAAAATAAGTTGAGTTGATAAACTAAATTAGATAGTTATATATGAGTGAAAGAAAACAGCTTATATATTCGCAATAAATTAAACAAAAAAATAGAATCTCATTTCCTATGTACAAAAGTTAAGTGGAAGAAAACGTAAGCGGAAGGAGTCTTTACCCCAAGACGGGTTGATTAGTCAATCTAGCTTGAAGCGGGCTCAAAAGATCAACTGATACGAGCACGCCCCACGAACTTTATCAAACAAGTCTGTCAAGCCGAGCATTGACATGTTGGCAAGCTGATCCCAGCTCGTTTCCAGCTCCACGAGCTCCGTCTAGCTCAAATCCAGCTTATTCAAGCTCGATTCAACTTGCCTGAGCTAAACCGAGCTCACTCCTAGCTCATATTCAGCTCACGAGCTAAACCTTAGCTCAACTTCAGCTTAGGAGTTTAGCCTCAGCTCAACTTTAGCTCACGAGCTAAAGCTTAGCTCATTTTAGTTTAAACTTGGTTTTGTCTTTAATACATTAAATAAAAATTTGCACATATTCATTTAAGCATTAAACTTGTCTTATATTAATATTTGTTATTAATATGTCATTGTCATTATATAAATTGATTATGTTCACATAGCCGAATTAATGCATGACATTAATGTGTTCACATCATGCCGAATTTATGAGTGTTCATGAGATGTCTTAATGACTTGTTTATTTCATGTAGGTACATTCCTTTGGACGGTACAATGTATGGATGAAGAAACATCTCTTTTGGGCATTCCACACTCATGAATGAAGAAGTATTAAATGCTGGTGCATGTACGGCTAGATGCAATGTTTTTACAAATTCATGCATGTGTCGAATGCATGTATGGACATTAAAGGCTAGTCCATGAATGGATCAAATGCATGGGATAATAGAATGCATGAATGGCTTAAGTGCATGTATGGTGGCTGTCTTTTAACTTTCTAAGGCACTTATTCGGCCAAGAAGTAGCTGCTAACTAATTCTATGTTGACCATAGAGCTCCTTGAACATGTTCACACTTTGAATTGACCTATAGGCTACTACACATGCATGGATGGGTTCAAGAATGTCCAAGGGAAGGAATTAACTCAATAATTCAACACATTGATTGAATTAAGTGCATGCACAAAGGGGAGAACGAATTTACTAGGTTCATGCTGCCATTTATGAACTTACATGCCATTAAAATGTTTAATTATGAAGATACATGTTCTATACAAGTGCATGAACGTCCCAAGGAGATGAATGCAACCTTTTGGTGCACATACAAGTCACTTGAAGTCTTTCTTTATGACTAAGCATTCATGCACAAACCAAGGGGGAAGAAAGTGTCCATTCAGCTAGGGCATGAATCTGCCGAATTTATGAACTATTTTAATACATTAGTGTGAACGTTTTTATTATTGTGTGAACACCTAGATGCCGAATTTGAATGGTCATCTATGTGCCTATAAATATTTGTTTTCTTTCATTTGTAGAGGACTTTTTTGCCAAAATTGTTAGTGAACATTTGTTCTTGTGAGGTTGCTTCCTCTCATATCTCGTACAGGTTTCGAAAGACTTATCTGGCTTGTGCTAGTGGCGTCAATCATCTTGTTTGAACTTATCACCAATCTTGGTGTGGCGTTCACCTATCCATCTATCCATACTTTCACCTTAACAACATAGGAACCGGGGTGACACTTCTTAGTGTTGAATCATTCCTGACGTTGAGTTCTTTTTCCATTCCCATCCTTCAAATTATTTTCTTGTTATACCAAACCGACCCATTTATCCATCACCCATCTTTGCTACACATAACCGAACCTATTACTAAACTTACCCTTCTTGAAACCTTCCGCTTATTCTAATCCATTATTTTACTTTTATTACTAAAATCCGAGACACGAACGACTCTCTCGAACTACGATCGGGCAACTACGTGAATTCGACTCATCTACCCGGGCCGGATCACATCATCAACCGTATAGAGTTTTCGCTATCCTTTGTATGGATTCCCATACATGTATTGCTAAACAAACGCGGGATTGAACAAAAAACGAGTGGATGGTTAGGAACACCAAAATACATAAAGGATTGGTAATGGAGATTATGTAAATTATATAAAAAGAGACTTCTGGATAACATAAATAGAATACTAATTGGGGCTTTAAATTCGTAGAAATGACTAGGCAGTACTCCCCATGATTCCGGTCCAGAGTATCCTCCTATCTGCCGATTAAAGTATATGACTATCAGGAACGAAATAATCCTTTACTATTTTTGAGTTTAAGCCCCATTCGTTGTTTTATTAGATCCGAAAGCAGAATCGGAACGAAAAAGAAATAATAAAGAATAAAAAAGAAATCTTTTTTTTATTCTTTCTTTCATAGATATAAATAGATCTAATCCGTGTCATGATTTATGAGCTAATTGAATGTTTCATTTTTTTCGTAATAGAAAACAATGGGTTGAAATATCTATTGATATTCTACAAGAAGTATTTTATTGAAGGCTTAAGTTATTACTCAACAAATAAAAATTGAAATTATGAACGAGCGAGATCAATTCAGAAGTACATTTTTTTATTCTTTAGAATATAGCAGACAGAATTCCATTGGTATAATTTTGGACCTTCCAAACTATTTTTTCTCTATCTATTCTACAAATATACGAAGATAAATAATACTGATTCGGTCCTAAAATTTATTTGTGACCCACGAGGAGCCGTATGAGGTGAAAATCTCATGTACGGTTTTGGACTAGCGATGTAAACAGTGATGTTATCATCGACTATAATTATCTAATAGTTCAAGTACAGTTGATATAGTTGAGGCGCAATCAAAATATGGTTTTTGGGGATGGAATTTGTGGCGTCAGCCAATAGGGTTTATCGTTTTTCTAATTTCTTCTCTAGCAGAATGCGAGAGATTACCTGTTGATTTACCAGAAGCGGAGGAAGAATTAGTAGCAGGGTATCAAACCGAATATTCAGGTATCAAATTTGGTTTATTTTACGTTGCTTCCTATCTAAATCTATTACTTTCTTCGTTATTTGTAACAGTTCTTTACTTGGGGGGTTGGAATACTTCCATTCCGTACGTATTCGTCCCTGAGCTATTTGAAATAAATAAAATAAATGGAATCATTGGAACGACAATTGGTATCTTTATTACATTAGCTAAAACTTATTTGCTTTTGTTTATTTCTTTCGCAACACGATGGACTTTACCTAGGTTAAGAATGGACCAATTATTAAATCTAGGGTGGAAATTTCTTTTACCCATTTCTCTCGGTAATCTATTATTAACAACTTCTTTCCAACTTCTTTCACTGTAAAGAAAAAAAGAATATGAGATTCATGACTTGGTTCAAACAAGAGAAAAAACAAACATAAAATTATTCATAGATATTCACGATATGTTCCCTATGGAAACTGGGTTCATGAATTATGGCCACCAAACAGTCCGAGCAGCAAGGTACATTGGTCAAGGTTTCATGATTACCTTATCCCATGCAAATCGTTTACCCGTAACTATTCAATATCCTTATGAAAAATTAATCACATCAGAGCGTTTCCGCGGACGAATCCATTTTGAATTTGATAAATGCATTGCTTGTGAAGTATGTGTTCGTGTATGCCCTATAGATCTACCCGTTGTTGATTGGAAATTTGAAACGGATATTCAAAAAAAATGATTGCTTAATTACAGTATTGATTTCGGAATTTGTATATTTTGTGGTAACTGCGTTGAGTATTGTCCAACAAATTGTTTATCAATGACTGAAGAATATGAACTTTCTACTTACGACCGTCACGAATTGAATTATAATCAAATTGCTTTAGGCTGTTTACCAATGACAGTAATTGACGATTATACAATTCGAACAATTTTGAATTCAATTCAAAGAAAAACTCAGTAAGTAAACCTCTTGTTCTATTAAAGTAAAGAGAAATTTCCCATTCATTCTTTTAAGGTTCCATTTTGGTTTAAGTTAAAACACTGTTTGGTTTGAATTAAAAAAAGAATGAGGCATTTGGTCAATAAATAAAAATTCAATTACAAATTAACAGGTTGATAAGAATTTCAGATTCCTTTTTATTGAAAATTAAAATATATTAATATATTCGTAATTATTTCGAAATATATAGTTTCAAAAAACAAAATACCCTTTTCTTTTGAACAAAAAAGAATAAAAACGAAACTATCCAATAATTGTGCTTAGAGCAATTCACGCCTAATAGATTAGGATTTTATTCAATTAGGAACATATCATAAAAAAAATTCCTGGTCGGGTCAATAAGATCATGAAAAGCATTTCAATTTATTTATCTCTTATTTTACACAGAATGGATTTGCCTGGACCAATACACGATTTTCTTTTAGTTTTTCTGGGATCGGGTCTTATATTAGGAGGCCTGGGAGTGGTATTACTTACCAATCCAATTTATTCTTCCTTTTCATTGGGATTGGTTCTTGTTTGTATATCCTTATTTTATATTCTCTCAAATTCTCATTTTGTAGTTGCTGCCCAGCTCCTTATTTATGTGGGAGCCATAAATGTTTTAATCCTATTTGCTGTGATGTTCATTAATGGTTCAGAATATTATAAAGATTTTAATCTGTGGACCATTGGAATGGCCTTACTTCGTTGGTTTGTACAAGTATTCTTGTTTCGCTAATTACTACTATATTAGATACATCATGGTACGGGATTATTTGGAATATAAGATCAAATCAAATTATAGAACAAGATTTGATAAGTAATAGTCAACAAATTGGAATTCATTTAGCAACCGATTTTTTTCTTCCATTTGAATTCATTTCAATAATTCTTTTAGTTGCTTTGATAGGTGCAATTGCTGTGGCTCGTCAGTAATAAATCTTTCTAACTAGGAATAGCAAGCAATCAAAATGAAACCTTTTTCTGTTTTTTCTATCTTATCGCATCCAATCATTTCAACAAATGAACATTGCTCGTGTATAAAATAGAAATTCGTTGATTCGATATATTTCCAATAGATTCTTTTTTTTTGTTATACTCTAGTCAATCAAATCTGTTGAATTATTGTTCATATTAATAATGAATCGAAATTGATAAGAAGTTGGTCAATGATGCTCGAACATATACTTGTTTTGAGTGCCTATTTATTTTCTATCGGTATTTATGGATTGATCACGAGTCGAAATATGGTTAGAGCCCTTATGTGTCTTGAACTTATACTGAATGCGGTTAATATAAATTTTGTAACATTTTCTGATTTTTTTGATAGTCGGCAATTAAAGGGAAATATTTTCTCAATTTTTGTTATAGCTATTGCAGCCGCTGAAGCAGCTATTGGATCAGCTATTGTGTCCTCGATTTATCGTAACAGAAAATCAACGCGTATCAATCAATCAACTTTGTTGAATAAGTAATATTAATAATATTAAATTATAAGATTCACCAATTTGAATTAGGAAGTACAATATGTTGGAATCTACATCATGTTTTCGAAAACATAAGAAATCAAAGTATCTTGGTCCTTTCTTATGAGTTGATCCCGAAGGAAATTGATTAGAAAATTTCTGGTAAATCGTTGATTCATTTGGTGTTTAACTATATTTATTTACAATTTTACTAGATTGAAATTTTATGATGTTCAAAAATTTATAGATCCCATGTCACATTCAGTAAAAATTTATGATACATGTATTGGGTGTACTCAATGTGTCCGAACCTGATACGATCCGCCTCGGAAGAGTCGAGTCGTATTAGTGTGCCCGATCGTCAACAAGAAGTTATATTGGTTTAATTGAAAAGGTCGGATGAAGGAAGGAAGGATATTGGTTTTGGGTTCGGATTAGAATAGGTAAGAAGAATTTGAAAGTTCGAGTTTGGAGCCTGAATAGGTATGGATGAAGGAATTGGTTCAATTAGGTAAGGGGAAATTGAAGAAATGGAATAGTCGGTTTAGGTACAATTGGTAAATGGAGAAATGGGGTTGAACAAAAAGTGCAAACAAGAACCAATACCGATTTGGTATCGACCCGTTGTTTATAAGCTCTTTTAGTTCGGTTTGGAATTGGTAAATGAAAACCTCGACCCACTATCTAACAAGATAGGAACCTCGGTATGTTTGAACGCCATACTACGAGTAGTGATAAGTTCGGTTTCGACAAAGAACAACGGTTGACACACTAGACGCTAGGAAGCCAATCGAATCTTTGAACGAAATTTGAGAAAAAGTTTTGCCTAACAAATTCGGCAGCATAACATTAACAAAAGTCTCAAAAGTTCTTTACATGAAAAAAATAACAAGTATTTATAGGCCTAAAGTCTAGGTAGCCGAATGGCTTTTCATGCTTACAAATTAAGTAAAAGAAAATTCTAGAAAATTAATCCTTAATGTGCATGACTAGATTCTGCTATGGAACATGAATTGTGAATGCTTCACGTTTAAGAAATGACAAGTGAATGAATGAAGCTCCAAGGGACACTTGCTAGGTTCGGCCTCCCTTGTTTAATAAGCAATTAAGTGGCAACCTTTAGCCAAAAATCATGAATTAAATGGTGTAACTCCAAGGGCCAACCTTTACCGTTATCTTGTTGATTGGGCGACAATCAACACACATACGAAACGTACCATCTTTCTTTGGCACCAATAAGACAGGAACAGCACAAGAACTTAGGCTCTCACGAATGTACCCTTTGTCTAGTAATTCCTCCACTTGCCTTTGCAATTCCTTTTCTCCTCGGGATTGCATCTATAGGCTGGTCGATTTGGGATTGAAGCTCCAAGTACTAAGTCAATTTGATGTTCTATCCCTCGCAAAGGTGGTAAACCTTTAGGGGCCTCACTAAAAACATCCTCATAATCCTGCAAAAGAGATTGAAACACACTAGGCAAATTTTCGTTAATGTTAGATAAAGATAAATAATTTTGCCTAAACCTCACAAGGATACAAGGCTGTTTATTAAGTAGGGCTCTCTTCACATCTTTTTTTGTTGCCAAAAGATTTTTGCCGCTCATTTTACCACTAGAGGATTCACTCACCTTTGGGCTTTTTAAATTTTGACTTTTTCCACTACTATTAGCCTCTTTTCTCTCTGTCTTTTGTACTTGCTCTTTCTCCCTTACCCCCTCACAAAATTTTATCATCCTCAATTGATCTTTATATACATCAATAGGATTTAAAGGAGAAAAAGTGAATTTCTTGCCTTTATATACAAGGGAGTATCGATTAAGTTTACCTTGGTGTGTAACATCGTGATCAAATTGCCAAGGTCGTCCAAGGAGCAAGTGTGCCGCATGCATGGGGACTACATCACACCATACGTCATCCTCATAATTGCCGAGTTTAAAAGTGACCAAGGAATGTTTCGTAACTTTAACTTCGGAACATTCATTAAGCCAATGAAGGTGATATGGCTTAGGGTGTTTGGTACAAGGCAACTTTAAAGAATCCACCAAATAACTACTCACTACATTCGAGCAACTCCCACTATCAATAATGAGTGAACATAAGTTACCTTTAATAAAACACCGAGAATGGAAAATATTGGTCCTTTGGCTCTCATCATCTTTTATCTGAATGTTAAGGGTTCGACGAACTACAAGGCATTGAAAATTAGCAAAGTCCCCTTCCTTTGGTGGTTCGACCAACTCGTCGCCATTATCACTGTCATCCACAAGTTCTGGCATATCTGGATCTGTATTATCAGAGTCGGAAGTGTACTCACCGTTATCTTTTAGAAGAAGTAATCTCGTGTTAGGGCATTCTCTACTATAATGACCACGCCCTTTGCACTTAAAGCATTCAATCTCACGAGTCCTCTTCGCACTCGAATCACCTAAATTGGGCTGCTTAGAAGGTGTTTGCGTTTTTGCAGGAGCCCCTTTTTTCCAATCTGATTGTTTACTTCCATTACTCAAAGAAGACTTGTTAGTAACAAAAGGTGGTTTTGAACTCTTAAAATCAGAATTGGAATTGTTACCTCGATAATATTGTGAAGTAGATAAGGACCCAAACCTTTGTTCCTTTAATTGTTGCTCGATCTCAATGGCTTTGTGAACTGCTTCTTCCAAATCAATGTAAGTTTGTAGCCTCAGTGTATTAGCTATCGGCCTGTTCAAACCATCAATGAATCGAACCATAGTTGTTTCTTCATCTTCCTCCACATTAGCTCTCTGAATGAGCATCTCCATCTCTTTAAAATATTCATCCACCGTCCTACTACCTTGGATAAGTCTTCTCAACTTTGTTTTAATTTCTCTATAGTAGTGAGGTGGAATAAACCTTTTACGCATAATCTGTTTCAACTCATCCCATGTTGAAATCTCACCTTCATAATTCCGATGGCAGTTTACCCCAAGTTGAGTCCACCAACTTAATGCATAATCAGAAAATTCCAGTGTTGCTAACGCTACCTTTTCATCATCCGGACATTTATAATACCGAAACATGAGTTCAATCTTAGATTCCCATTCACAATAAGCGTCAGGATCATTCTTACCACAAAATTGGGGAATTGTGAATTTCGGTTTTGCCAAAGAAGGTTGTCCACGATCATGAAAATCATCATCCATTCTAGGGACACGTCGAGGGCCGCGCCTATGGGGCTGGTTATTCCTATCTTCCCTGATTGGATCTCGATATTAAAGTTCTTGATTCATTCGTACCTCATTCAAAGTAGTATTCAATGCTTGAAGGGTAGCATTTATTTGTGTGATTGCAGCAGCGTGTCCTTCTAACTGTTGTTGGACTTCCATAAGTGTATCATTATGGTCATCTTTAGACATCTTCCAAAAAAGCTGCAAAAATAAACACTCAACACTCAAAAATAAAAGTTATCAAACCTCACTGTTAATCACTCAAAAAGAAAAAAATTAAATTCTCAATGAGGTCGAATTCAATCTTGTGAGTTCTTTATCAGAGTTTATATCAACCAATTAGAGAGTGTGAACCAAACTACCAAAGAATCCTAATTTGCACTAGGATGCCAAAAACTGACGAGACACCAATTGATTCGTGTTGCACCGAGGAAGAAGTTGTGCACACGTTTAAATCCTACTAACACAAGAAACAAGAAGGTGTTAGATAACGTAAAGGAAGAATAAAGGTAAACAAATGAAAACCTACAGCTAAGAATCAATAAAAAATTACTGAAAACAGAAAACCTGAAAAACTGCGGAGTAACTTGACAACTTCGTTCGAGGTGTTCCCGATCTCCAAAAATCACGAAATTAAATCTGGAGTGTCCTTATATATTGAATTTTTGATCTGGAAATTTTGGGCACCAAATTCAACCTGCTGAATCTTTTTTTAAATTTTTATTGAATTTCGTCTTTTTTTATTATTTTGACTTTTTTGACTGATTTTTTGCGGGAATAATTTTTTTATATTCAATCACAGTGCCAAAAACATGTATGTAAAATTTCAGATCAATCGGACAACGTTTACCCACTCAAATGAATTTTTTTGAACAATTTTTCTGGGTAAAACTGCTGTTTGTGCTTTAAAAAATAGAGATCAGTTTAGAAATCAACCAAGAACACCCAAAACGCCCAAAATCTGATACCAAATGATACGGGGTTGCGCGCGGACCAAGATCGAGTTGCCAAGTCACGAGAAACTCTTACGAAAACCCTAAACAATTAGATCTGAAACGAAACAGAAAATTAAAAGATTAGATTTTTGAATTTTCAGATCTGAAATAAAATCCCCAAAACAGTAAAGAATCAAATAGAGAATAGAAATAAGTGTTAATAAGGAATCTTGAAACCGTAGAAGAGATTGCGATTCTGCCCAATTGAACACCCAGATAGTTTTCCCCAAATTTCGGCAATCTAATTTCTCCCAAAAAAGAGTATGGATGAATCGGCAAGAACCCTAGAAATTGGGGATTTTTGGGCTAATTCCTTAAGATAGAAAAAGGCTGAAAACACAATAAGAACAGAAAATAAATTAGATAAAGATTCGGCACAAGCAGAAATAAAGAAAGAATTGACAGTAAGAAATTAAAAGGTAAGTCCTAAGAAGCCTTGAAATCCCGAAAGATCTCACAACTCCCTTCAAACGGCTCTAATCTCCCCTCCAAAGAATATCAATGGCAAGAAGAAGGTTGAAGATGGCTCCCACAATCAAAAAGATTGTTAAAACAACTTCTAAAGAAAACTCAAGAGAAAATCCTTGAAGAACTCAAAGAGAATTTTCACTCAAATCAAACCTGAAATTTTCAATGTAATTGTAATGTAATGTAGGGTGGCTGGCCAAGCCATATAAATAGGCCTTTCAAATGTTTTCCTAATTTAATTAGAACACTAAAACTAAAACTAAAAAAAAACTCCTAATTATTTTAATATGGAAATTCGGCCAAGGGTCTTTTATTTGGGACTCTTGGACTGAATATAAAAATTTAAACTAAGTAAAATAAATAAATAAATAAATAAAAATAAAACTTTACAACTTGGGCCACTTTGACAATTTGGCCTGATTTTCAACTAAGTATGGGTGGATTTCTTGATTGGGCTTGGAAGAATTTGGGCTTGTGATCCATCTCCTACCGAAATTGAATCGTTGATGCTCGTAATGGAGATCCAATGCGCTTTGGCTGCAAGATTTGGTGTCTTGGACCAAGATTCCCAATATTTGAAATCTTGATTTTCCCTTTCTTTTGTGTACGCATCTAAGGCCTTACTAACAAACTCCTGGATGGTCCCATTTAGTTTGGAACGCATTTGTCGGGCCTTTGATCTCGTATCAGACAACCTGTTCTTGTACTTCTGTAAAAGGAAACTTTAATTACTACTAACGATTTGCCCGACACCCTTCCCTCTCCTGTTCTTTCTTTGTTGCAGGATTTCAAAGACGTTTTCCCAGAAGAAGTCCCAAGTGGTCTCCCACCACTTCGTGGGATCGAACATCAAATAGATTTTATGCCGAGAGCTGTAATCCCAAACTGACTTGCCTACTGAGCCAATTCGGAGGAAACTAAAGAATTACAATGGCAAATCCAAGAGTTGATGGAAAAAGGCTACATACGCGAGAGCCTTAGCCCCTGCGCTATTCCTGTTCTGTTGGTGTCAAAAAAAGACTGGACATGGTGGATGTGAGTTGATTGCCAAGCCGTCAATAAAATTAAAATCAAATATCGTCATCCCATTCCTCGCTTAGATGACATGTTAGACGAACTTAGTGGAGCCACGGTTTTCTCAAAAATCGACTTGAAAAGCGACTACCACCAAATCTGAATACGAGAGGGCGATGAATGGAAAACAGCGTTCAAGACCAAATACGAGTTATACGAGTGGTTGGTTATGCCTTTTGGTCTTACCAACGCGCCTATCACGTTTATTAGGTTAATGAATTACGTAATAAGTCCTTTATCGGTAAGTTTTGTGTTGTATATTTTAACGATATATTGATCTATAGCAAATCCATTGACGAGCATGTAAGATATCTGAAATCTGTTTTAGAAGTTTTGCGAAAAGAGACATTATATGCTAACCTAAAAAAATGTTCATTTTGTTCTGATAAAGTTGTCTTTCTAGGTTTTGTGGTTAGCGCGAATGGTCTCGAGGTAGATCAAGAGAAGATTAAGGCCATTCAAGATTGGCCAACACCTATGACTGTCACTCAAGTTAGGAGATTTCATGGACTTGCGAGTTTTTACCGACGCTTCATACCAAACTTTAGCACTATCGCTGCTCCTCTTACGAGCGTCATCAAAAAGAATTTCTCTTTCTGTTGGAGTGATGAACAAGAAACTTCATTTAATAAAATTAAAGTTTGCTTAACTAACGCTGATTTACTTGTTCTTCCAGATTTTGCGAAGACTTTCGAGATCCAGTGCGATGCCTCAGGTGTTGGAATCAGTGCTATTTTGACACAAGAGGGCCGACCTGTGGCTTACTTTAGTAAGAAACTCAGTGGAGCCGTACTCAACTATCCGGTGTACGACAAAGAGATGTACGCACTCATACGGGCACTTGAGACGTGGTAATATTATTTGTGGCCAAAGGAGTTCGTCATACACTCCGATCATGAATCCTTGAAGCATATCAAAGGCCAACATAAATTGAACTGCCGCCGTGCGAAGTGGGTTGAATATCTCGAGTCATTCCCATATGTCATCAAGCACAAGAAAGGTAAAGATAATATAGTGGTCGATGCGCTTTCGAGAAGGTGTACCTTGTTATCATATTTGGATTCCAAAATTCTAGGTTTTGCTTTATTGAAAGATTCTTATGCTAATGACTTTGATTTTGGTGAAATCTATGTTACTTGCGAAAACGGTGTTTTTGACACTTTTTATAGGTATGAGGGCTTCCTTTTGAAGGAAGGTAAATTATGCATTCCCTGCGGATTTGTTCGAGACTTACTAGTGCACGAGGCACATAGTGGCGGGCTTATGGGCCATTTCAGAGTCAATAAGATGCTTGCCACTCTCCACGAACACCTCTATTGGCCACGAATGCGAAAGGACATGGAGCGGGTTTGTGAGAGGTGTATAGCATGTAAGCAAGCTAAATCGAAGGTTCAACCCCATGGCTTATACACGCCACTGCCCATCCCTGAAGCGCCGTGGGTCGTCATTTTTATGGACTTTGTTCTTGGACTACCGCGCAAAAAAACGGGGAAGGACTCTATCTTTGTAGTTGTTGATAGATTCTCAAAAACGTCTCATTTTATTGCCTGTACTAAGACTGACAATGCTGTACATGTTGCAAACTTGTTTTTCAGGGACATAGTATGACTCCATGGCATCCCTTGCACCATTGTGTCGGATCGAGATTGATACGAGCACGCCTTGCGAACTTTATCGAGCAAGTCTGTCAAGCCGAGCAATGACATGTTGGCAAGCTGATCCAAGCTTGTTTCCAGCTCCACGAGCTCTGTCCAGCTCAAATCCAGCTTATTCGAGCTTAATCCATCTTGCCTGAGCTAAACCGAGCTCACTCCTAGCTCACTTTCAACTTATGAGCTAAACCTTAGCTCAACTTCAGCTTAGGAGTTTAGCCTCAGCTCAACTTTAGCTCACGAGCTAAAGCTTAACGCATTTTAGTTTAAACTCGGTTTTCTCTTTAATGCATTAAATAAAAATTTGCACATATTTATTTAAGCATTAAACTTGTCTTATATTAATATTTGTTATTAATATGCCATAGTCATTACATAAATTGATTATGTTCACATAGTTGAATTAATGCATAACATTAATGTGTTCACATCATGCCGAATTTATGAGTGTCCATAAGATATCTTATTGACTTGTTTATTTCATGTAGGTACATTCCTTTGGACGGTACAATGTATGGATGAAGAAACATCTCTTTTGGGCATTCCACACTCATGAATGAAGAAGTATTAAATGCTGGTGCATGTACGGCTAGATGCAATGTTTCTACAAATTCATGCATGTGTCAAATGCATGTATGGACATTAAAGGCTAGTCCATGAATGGATCAAATGCATGGGATGATAGAATGCATTAATGGCTTAAGTGCATGTATGGTGGCTGTCTCCTAACTTTCCAAGGCACTTATTCGGCCAAGAAGTGGCTGCTAACTAATTCTATGTTGACCATAGAGCTCCTTGAACATGTTCACACTTTGAATTGAACTATAGGCTACTACACATGCATGGATGGGTTCAAGAACGTCCAAGGGAAGGAATTAACTCAATAATTCAACACATTGATTGAATTAAGTGCATGCACAAAAGAGAGAACAAATTTACTAGGTTCATGCTGCCATTTATGAACTTACATGCCATTAAAGTGTTTAATTATGAAGATACATGTTCCATACAAGTGCATGAACGTCCCAAGGAGATGAATGCAACCTTTTGGTGCACATACAAGTTACTTGAAGCCTTTCTTTATGACTAAGCATTCATGCACAAACCAAGGGGGAAGAAAGTTTCCATTCAGCTAGTGCATGAATCTGCCGAATTTATGAACTATTTTAATACATTAGTGTGAACGTTTTTATTATTGTGTGAACACCTAGATGCCGAATTTGAATGGTCATCTATGTGCCTATAAATATTTGTTTTCTTTCATTTGTAAAGGACTTTTGCCAAAATTGTTAATGAACATTTGTTCTTGTGAGGTTGCTTCCTCTCATATCTCGTACAAGTTTCGAAAGACTTATTTGGCTTGTGCTAGTGGCGTCAATCGTCTTGTTTGAACTTATCACCAATCTTGGTGTGGTGTTCACCTATCCATCTATCCATCTTTTCACCTTAACAATATAGGAACCGAGGTGACACTTCTTAGTGTTGAATCATTCCTGACGTTGAGTTCGTTTTTCCATTCCCCATCTTTCAACTTTTCCTTCTTGTAATCAAACCGACTCATTTATCCATCACCCATCTTTGGTACACATAACCGAACCTATTACTAAACTTACCCTTCTTGAAACCTTCCGCTTATTCTAATCCATTATTTTACTTTTATTACTAAAATCCGAGGCACGAACGACTCTCTCGAACTACGATCGGGCAACTACGTGAATTCGACTCATCTACCCGAGCTGGATCACATCAGAAGCTTATATTAACTCTTCCAGATATTTGTTATTAATATGTCATAGATATCACATATCTTAAATGTGTTCACATTGTGCTGAATTTATGTGTGTTCACATGATGTCTTATGAATTGTTTTATTTCTTATAGGTGCAATGCTCATGGACGGCGCAATGAATGCTTGAAGAAACATCTCTTTTGGACATCCCACATGCATGAATGAACAACATTTAATTAGGTGCATGCATGACCAGATTCAAGGTGTTTACAAGTTCATGTATTTGTCAAATACATGAATACACAAAATACATGAATGTTTGGGTTCAAATGCACATTTGGTTACATGAATGATGAAGATTCATGTAACACCCCGTACCCGAGACCGTTGCCGGAGTCGGACACGAGGGGTTCACAGACTAAATTCGCTTACTATCGCAGTCCGTTTTAAATTTTTCCAGACAGCTGGCTAACTGTGTCGCTGTTACCTTAAAAATCATATCTTGAGTTTCACAACTCGAAAATCAGTTTCGTGATTTTTCCCTGAAACTAGACTCCTATGTCCATCTACATATTTTTTTCTAGAATTTTTGGTCAGGCCAAATAGTACAGTTTATTAGTTAAAGTCTCCCCTGTTACAGGGTGCGACTACACTGACCTTCATGCATTACAATTCGGATATCTCCCTGTACAGGGCTTCAATACTGATACCGTTTGTTTCTATAGAAACCAGACTCAGAGAGGAATCTATACATATATGGCATGACTCCTAATTATCTCTGGTTAATTTATAATGAATTTCCAAATTCGGAACAGGGAATCCAGAAACCGTTCTGGCCCTGTCTCACGAAAACCTAATTATCTCTTAACATACCACTCATATGACCGTTTTGTTTCTTCCATATGAAAGTGGATTCATCAAGGTTCATTTAAATAATTGATTCACTATTTAATTCTATTCCTACTATTTTTAGTGATTTTCCAAATCTACATTACTGCTGCTGTCAGCATCTGCCTTTAAGGTAGACTTTACCTATTTCATAGTTTCCATGATTCAACTAGCCCTTTTAGCATAAATAGCACAAATTATGATAGTGATTAACCATTCCCATGGCCAATCCTTGTTAAGCATATCCACACCTCTCAATAACCATATCCATACCAAATGATTATAACATTATGCTCAAACATATATAAGCCATTTTCGCATGGCTATCCAAAATTATACAAATCCAAAGGGTCCATGACCCACTACAAAAAGGGTAGTCCTATACATGCCATTTTCAGAGTTCAACCAAAGTGTACCAAAAGGGCTTTGATAGTGTGGGCAACTTCGACTTCAATAATCCCGAGTCCGATAGCTGACGAACCAAAATCTATAAAACAGAGATTCAAAGAACGGAGTAAGCATTTAATGCTTAGTAAGTTTTAAGCAAGACAAAGTGTTCTCAATCACTATTATTGGTCATTCATTTCAACTGTTCGATGAAGTTAATTTAGAGCTTCATCTCGATCTATAATATCATTAAATGCAACACTTGGCTGCCACATATATACTTTCGAATAATAATGACCTAGATGGTCAAATATTTCCAAAGCACATTCTTCATCGATTTTCAACTTTCAATAATCCTTTCCACTTGTTCATAATCACATCCATACTTTTAAGTATTTCAACATGACAAGTACTAAATTACCATAGGCACATAAAGAACCAACATATTCCTTATCACATATATGTAAGCTTACAAATCATAATCCTTACCTTGTACTGGCACATCTAGCTCAACCCAACCCATACTCAGATCATAAGGCTTTTGGGCAGAATATGCACTAATACATAAGAATATTTCATCACATACTTTATTATACAAACATACCATTACCAATTAGATCATTCTCACATTTGGAGTTATAATATTAATCACATTTACCTACCTCTTTGATACTGATAATTCACCTCGAAATCACTCCACCGATGAGTAAGTAATACGTACCTGAACATCTTGAATACATAATACTTATTTGATGGTAACTTAATGCAGATACTCAATATCAAAGTCTTACTTGAATCCTAGCATTTAGCCGTCGGGTCTTTAAAGCTCGGATATAGTACGAGCACGAAGCTTACGGACATTAATCAGGATAATATTCTCGCATAAAGCCTGCGGGGTTTTAACCCGGATATAGTACTGACACAATTGCCCTTCGGGACTTATCACATTTATACACTTCCACATCCATCACATTGGCCATTCGGCCTTATCACATATATACACTTTCACATTCATCACATTGGCCATTCGGCCTTATCACACATACACATGTTCACATTCATCACATTGGCCATTCGGCCTTATCACACATACACATGTTCACATTCATCACATTGGCCATTCGGCCTTATCACGCATATATATACTTTCACATTCATCACATTGGCCATTCGGCCCTACCACATATATATACTTGTACATCAATTTCATCATAACAAAATTGACTAGGTATACTAGTCATTTGTGGCTTATAGCTTCACTTTAATACGAATTTGGTACTTTGATTACCAATGTTTAATCGATAGCTTATAAGCAACTCAAATGGTTTTATTAAGGTTTACAACAAAATTCCAAATTCAGCACAAGCTGTTTTTTTCTGAGCAATAGTCATTAAATTATTCGTAAATGGAGCTACGAAACTCCAAATGGAGTACCGTTAATTTTCCCTGGAAATAGACTCATACATATCTTATCCAGAAAATTTTCAGAATTTTTGGTTTGGCCAATCAATACCAGATTTTTCTTAAATTTTCCCCTGTTTCACTGTTTAACTAATCTGACCACTCTTCACTACGAATCAAATTTCTCATTGTACGGAATTAAAAATGTGTTCTATTTGATTTCATTTGAAACTAGACTCATTAAGGAGTCTAGGCATATAAATTTTATCTTATAACCATTTTTGTACAAATTATAATGATTTTTCTAAAAACAGAACAGGGGATTTCGGAGTCATTCTGACACTGTCCCACACAAATTTAAATATCTCTTTATAGGAAATTTCTTTGATTCCACGGTCTCTTTTATAAGAAACTAGACTAAATAAACTTTGATTACATATTTTATTCAGCCTATAATTCCACACCAACAATTTATAGTGATTTTCTAAAATCACGTTACTGCTGCTGTCCAAAGCAAATTATTACAATTTGCTCTTAAATTTCCAAGTCCAAACACTTATGAACTTACCATTTGAGTTTAAGACATATCATGGCCACATCATATCTTATTAAATCAACTCATTATGTCCTATTATGACTGAATTTACTCAACGTTTAATCACTTAAAACTTACCTCGGAGGTGGTCGAACGATTTCGGCGGCTATTCGATCACTTTTTTCCTTCCCTTTATCGGATTTAGTTCCCCTTTGCTCTTGAGCTTAATTTAACAAATAAATTGATTTAATCATTTGAACATCGAAAAGAGAAAATCAAGGTACTTAACCCATATATATATACATTAGACATTAAAGTCACATACATATGAAATCATGAATCAACTCAACATATTAACCCACACTCTCTTTTAGCCGATTGTCTAAGCCAAGATTAAGCCACCAATATGCTTACTTATGGCCGAACATACACATCAACTTATGTACCCATTCATGTGGCCGAACATACATGTCTATGTTGAGGCCGATTGCAACACTTAATACATTCTACAAGTATGGTCACTTGTATTGACTAAACACCATTTTGTTTCAAGTTCAAAACTTGGCCAATACACATATATACACTAGTAAAGCATCCTCTCCCTTTCCATCAATTCAACACATGCATTACTCATTAATATACAAAATTATATTCGGCCTTAGCACACAACTTGCTAGTCGATTCTTCTCCATCTAGCAACTAATGCACATATGTGCTCATTTGTTAGACTCTACTTCATCTAACAACAACCATATTTTCCCTTCTACTTCCTACCATGGTCGGATGCTCAAGATACCTCAATATCGAAACTTTTAGCTTGGATTGCTTAAAGAACTTGGTGATGAGTTCAAATTTACCTAACACCTCAAGCCTCATAACACATCTATATAGCTAACATGCTAATAGTCTCAAGGCTTCAACTAAAACTTTTGAAGCCTCTTAGTCGAATACTAACTCTCTAATAATCCCAAATCCATCCATGAGATAGTTAGAATTTAGACTAATCATCCAAGGGATGTATGAACTTTCAAAGCAACACTAAACATACCTTAATCTAGTGAGCCTTCATAGCCGATTTTTCTCCAAGCTCATTCCCTTCCTTTCTTTCTTCTATTCGGCCAAAGATGTTCAAGGATGAACACTTTTTTTTTCTTTGTTTCCTTTCTTCCATTCACGGCAAAGGGGGGGCATGGATGAGACCATTTTTTTTTCATCACTCCACCTTTTTGTATTACTTTAATCCTAACCCTTTTTTTTATTCTTTCTAACATAACTCACTAACACAACATGTTTGCAACATGTTTCCACCCATAGCATGGCCGGCCACTATGCTTTAATTTTGGGTAATTTGACATGCAAACCCATCATTTCACAACATGCATTATTAGGCCACTTTACATTTGCCTAGCACATTTCCAAATTTTCTCACATAAGTCCTATTTGATAAAATTCACTTACTATTAACAAAATTCAAACATGAAATTTTCACACATGCATATGTACATATAATGAGCATCAACTATGACGGTTAATTATCTTTATGACTCGGTTTAGTGGTCCCGAAACCACTTTCCAACTAGGGTCACTTTAGGGGTGTCACAATTCATGCATGAATGTATCTAGAAGATCCAATCCCTTTGGACGACACACATTCATGCATGGAAGGAAATTAATGCAAGTTCATGTAGGGCTTGGTGCAATGTATGAAGAGGTGCATATAGAATTGAGGTTCAATGGATAGCATTTAAGGGAGTACATGTATTGGAGATGTTCATGCAAGTAGGGGCTATTTAATGTTCATGTTTTTGAAGGTTCATGGACCGAATTTATGGAGGAACATACATTGGGACGTTTCATGCATGATCCATGCATTTTCAAGCTAACCATTCAAGTATTCAAGGTGCATTAAAGCTTCATTCGGCCAAGGGGGATGATGGAACATTAAAAGGATGCACATTCATGGATATTCATGATTTTTATTCTAGAATTATCTAGGTGTTTATGGCCGAATTTCTTAGCTTCTAAGCTTGTCCATTCGGCTACTTTTATTTAGGCTATAAATATATGTTATTTCATTTGTAAGAGGTTAGACTTTTCACTTAATGAAACTTTGTTAAACTTTCATGGAATTTGTGAGATTTCTTTTTCTCATATTTTGTTGAGGACTTCATTGGCTTATCTAGGAAGCCTAGTGGCATCAACCCTGCTCTTCACTATCCCAAACTTATCACTATCAAATAGTGTGGCGTTCACCCATTTACCGAGGTTCCTACTTTGTTAAGTAGTGGGTCGAGGTTCTATCATTTTCATTTTCACCTTGAAAGCGTATAAGTACTTGGGTCAATATTTCCTAATATTGGTTCTTACTTGCTTTTAAGTTCACCATCTTCCATAACCATCATTTATTAAACTACCTTCAATCTATTTTCATTCTTTTGTTTCTTTTAAAACCGAACCTTTAATATTCATATTTCAAACCCATCTTCAAACCCTTTTTAAAAAGCTTCCGTATTATTTAACCTAAAAACATTGATACGAGTCACAAAGGCCCAACCCAAGCTTAAGAAGGTGATGGGCTCAAATCAAGAAAATCAAGATTCACTTTCTTGTTTTCAAGAAAATCAAGAAACCGAATCTTGGACCAATTTTGCTGTTCGGAGCGATTTCAAGAATCAAGAAAATCAAGATTTCAAATCTTGGAAATCTTGGTCTAAGAAACCGAATCTTGCAGCCAAAGCGCGTTGGATCTCCATTACGAGCGTCAACAACCCAATTTCGGTAGGAGATGGATCACAAGCCCAAATTCTTAAAGGCGAGGCCCAATAAGCAAATTCTCAGCCCAATCAAGAAATCCATACATATTTAGTTGAAAATCAGGCCAAAATGTCAAAGGGCCCAATTTGTAAACATTTTAGTTGTTTAAGTTAATTTTTAAGTTTTAGGAATATCACATGTTAAATTCGGCCCAAAACAGCCCAATAGGATGCATGGCCGAATTTTCCTTTATTTTTTTAATTAAGTTTAAATTTTTTAAGTTTTCTAATTAGATTAGGATTTGTTGGAGGCCTATATAAGCATTGGCCAGCCACCCTTTGTAAACATCTTATTATTATTTTTTCTATCAAATTTCAGATTTGTTGAGTGCAGAATTTTCTTTGGGGTTTTCTCCAAGAATTCTCTCTTGAGTTTTCTTTAGAAGTTGTTTTAACAATCTTTTGATTGTGGGAGCCATCTTCAACCTTCTTCTTGCCATCGATATTCTTTGGAGGGGAGATTAGAGCCGTTTGAAGGAATTTGTGAATTCTTTCGGGAATTCAAGGGTTCTTAGGACTTTTCTTTATTTCTTGCTGTTTCGATTTGTTTCTTTATTCCTACTTGTGCTGATTCATCATCTAATATTTTGCTATTCTTGTTTGTGTTTCAGCCTTGATTCAAACTCCAAGAACTCTTCATTTAATCGGTTCTTTTATTGGCCACATATAATCGACTCAAAATTCCCCAAAATTTAGGGTTCTTGCCGTTTTCTATTTCTTCTTGTTGGGTGAAATTCGGCTGCTGAAATTTGGGCAATTCATATTGGGTGTTCAATTGGAACGAATCGCAACTTAAATTCACTTCTTGAACTGTTCAATTTCACCTATTTCTTTCTTTTCTTTTCTTTTTTGCCGCCCAAATCCCTAATCTCCCAATTAAAAATCTGATTGTTTCAATCTACTTACTGTTTTGGTGTTCTTGGCAGATTCGGCTTGTGGGAGTTCATTCTTGGGAATCAATTTCGTGTTCTTGGTTTCAAGAAACCTCTTTCATAAGTGTTTCGTTCCTTGATTAGATCTTGCTGATTTTTAGGGTTCTTATTCCAGATTTTAATTTTTCCAGATTTAATCTCGTTCTTTGTTTGATTTCAGATCCGTTCGTTTAGAGCTTTCGTAGGAGTTTCTCGTGACTTGGCAACTCGATCTTGGTCCGCGCGCATTCCTCTATCATTTGCAAAAAAAAAAAGAAATAGGTGAAATTGAACAGTTCAAGAAGTGAATTTAAGTTGCGATTCGTTCCAATTGAACACCCAATATGAATTGCCCAAATTTCAGCAGCCGAATTTCACCCAACAAGAAGAAATAGAAAACGACAAGAACCCTAAATTTTGGGGAATTTTGAGTCGATTATATGTGGCCAATAAAAGAACCGATTAAATGAAGAGTTCTTGGAGTTTGAATCAAGGCTGAAACACAAACAAGAATAGCAAAATATTAGATGATGAATCGGCACAAGTAGGAATAAAGAAACAAATCGAAACAGCAAGAAATAAAGAAAAGTCCTAAGAACCCTTGAATTCCCGAAAGAATTCACAAATTCCTTCAAACGGCTCTAATCTCCCCTCCAAAGAATATCGATGGCAAGAAGAAGGTTGAAGATGGCTCCCACAATCAAAAGATTGTTAAAACAACTTCTAAAGAAAACTCAAGAGAGAATTCTTGGAGAAAACCCCGAAGAAAATTCTGCACTCAAAAATCTGAAATTTGATAGAAAAAATAATAATAAGATGTTTACAAAGGGTGGCTGGCCAATGCTTATATAGGCCTCCAAAAAATCCTAATCTAATTAGAAAACTTAAAAAATTTAAACTTAATTAAAAAAACAAAGGAAAATTCGGCCATGCATCCTATTGGGCTATTTTGGGCCGAATTTAACATGTGATATTTCTAAAACTTAAAAATTAACTTAAACAACTAAAATGTTTACAAATTGGGCCCTTTGACATTTTGGCCTGATTTTCAACTAAATATGTATGGATTTCTTGATTGGGCTGGGAATTTGCTTATTGGGCCTCGCCTTTAAGAATTTGGGCTTGTGATCCATCTCCTACCGAAATTGGGTTGTTGACACTCGTAATGGAGATCCAACGCGCTTTGGCTGCAAGATTCGGTTTCTTGGACCAAGATTTCCAAGATTTGAAATCTTGATTTTCTTGATTCTTGAAATCGCTCCGAACAGCAAAATTGGGCCAAGATTCGATTTCTTGATTTTCTTGAAAACAAGAAAGTGAATCTTGATTTTCTTGATTTGAGCCCATCACCTTCTTAAGCTTGGGTTGGGCCTTTGTGACTCGTATCAAACATCTTCTTTAAAAGAGCCGAATGATACTTCCTCGTAGACGATCGGGAAAACTCAGATACAACTCGACTCACCCCGAGGCGGATCGTATCAATTTTTCCCTTCTATAGCAACATCAAATTCACACTCTAAGATGTACTTATGAATATTAGGTATTTTTACCGATTAAGCCCTTTTTCTCATTTTCACTTAAAACCGAGTAGCACAAGTTGTCTAACATAATTTAAAACCTCATATTCTATCATAAAACACCAAAATACAAAAATTTCACCTATGGGTATTTTTCCAAATATGAACCCTAGGTGGAATTATTGCTAGCATAAGTTAAATTGAGCTACCGGGATTCCAAAAACATAAAAATCATTAAAAACGGGGCTTGAAATCACTTACTATGAAGCTTGGAAGTTGAAGAAACCCTAGCTATGGAGAGAGGTAAGGTTCGGCCAAGGTAAGAAGAAGATGAACACATTTTGGCCTTAATTTCCCTTTTAATTAATTTTAATTACCAAATGACCAAAATACCCTTAATACCTTTCTTTGAAAATTTTCATGTACAAGCCCATTTTTGTCCAAAATTTTAGAAATTGGTCAAATTTCTATTTAAGACCTCCTCATTAATATTTTAAAGCAATTTCATACTAAAAACTTCTCGAATGCAAGTTTTGCAAATTATTCGATTTAGTCCCTAATTTCAACTTAAGCACTTTATGCATAGAATTTTGTCATGAAATTTTCACACAATCATGCAATCATATCATAATCCTCAAAATAATTATAAAATAATTATTTCTATCTCAAATTTGTGGTCACGAAACCACTATTCCAATTAGGCCCTAATTTGGGATATTACAGATATGCTCGATGAACTAAGTGGAGCTCAATTGTTCTCCAAAATTGACCGCAAAAGAGGATACCATCAAATATGGATGCATGAGGGAGATGAGTGGAAAACAATGTTTAAAACCAAACACGGTTTGTACGAGTGGTTGGTAATGCCATTCTGTCTTACTAACGCTCCTAGTACTTTTGTGCATTTAATAAACCATGTTCTACGTGCTTACATTGGTAAATTTTGTGTGGTTTACTTTGATGACATTCTTGTTTATAGTAGGCCTTTATATGATCATTTGAGGCATTTACGAGCTGTTCTATTGTGTTGCGAAAGGAAACTTTATATGCCAATCTTAAGAAATGCACATTTTGTTCTAACAAAGTCATTTTCTTAGGATTTGTTGTCAGCTCACAAGGACTCGAAGTCGATCAAGAAAAGGTAAAAGCCATCCGAGAGTGGCCTAGACCGACCAGCATAAGCCAAGTATGAAGTTTCCATGGCTTGGCGAGTTTCTACCGTCGGTTCGTCCCAAATTTCAACACATTGGCCGCACCACCTCTCACTAGCGTGATCAAAAAGAATTCGGCCTTTTTTTGGAGTGAGGAGCAAGAAAAATCTTTCATTTCACTTAAAGATCATTTAACTAATGCCCCATTACTCGTATTACCTGATTTTGACAAAACATTTGAAATTGAATGTGATGCCTCAGGTATCGGGATTGGTGCTGTGTTGATCCAAGAAGGGAAGCCCGTGGCATATTTTAGTGAAAAGCTAAGTGGCGCACCACTGAATTATCCCACATATGATATGGAAATGTACGTTTTGATCCGGGCATTGGAAACGTGGCAACATTATTTGTGGTCGAAGGAGTTTGTCATCCATTCGGACCATGAATCGCTCAAGCACATCAAAGGCTAGCACAAGCTCAACAAAAGGCACGAAAAATGGGTAGAATTTCTTGAATCCTTCCCTTATTTTATACGGTATAAAAAAGGTAAGGAAAATATTGTGGCTGATGCACTGTCCCGTCAATATACCTTGTTAAATCATTTGGATTCAAAACTGGTTGGGTTTGCATTTTTGAAAGACTTGTATAACTCTGATGCTAATTTTGGGAATGTATATAAATTGTGTGAACATGCTGCTATTGATAAGTTTTTCAGGTTCGATGGCTTCCTTTTTCGAGAAGGTAAGCTCTGTACCCCGCAAAGTTTTGTGCGAGAGTTGCTCGTACTCGAGGCACATGGTGGTGGTCTCATGGGCTATTTTGGCATTGCAAAGACTTTGGCTATGCTACAAGAACACTTCTTTTGGCCACGGATGAAATGGGATGTTGAGAAAATATGTTCGCGATGTTTGATTTGTAAGAAGGAAAAATCGAAGGTTAACCCACATGGGCTGTACACGCCTTTGCCTATTCCCGAAGGGCCTTAGGTTGATCTTTCAATGGATTTTATCTTAGGTCTACCGCAAACTCGAACCGGAAAAGACTCCACTTTTGTTATAGTAGATCGGTTCTAAAAAATGTCACATTTTATTACATGTTCAAAAACTGATGATGCTGTTAATATTGCTAACCTCTTCTTTAAAGAAGTTGTCAGGTTGTATGGAATTTTGAAGACGATAGTGTCCGACCGCGATTCAAAATTTCTTAGCCATTTTTAGAGGACACTTTGAAGCAAGCTAGGCACGAAGCTCTTATTCTCCACGACATGTCATCCCCAAACAGATGGACAAACCAAGGTGGTGAACTGTGTAATATCCACTCTACTACGGGCCATTATCCGTAAAAATCTCAAGTCGTGGGAGGAGTGCCTGGCTCACATAGAGTTTGCTTATAACCAAACTGTTCACTCTGCTACTAAATTCTCTCCATTTGAAATAGTTTATGGTTTTAATCCATTTATCTCCTCTTGATTTAATTCCATTACCTAACGATCATATTGTTAATGTAGATGCCTAGAAGAAAGCAGACTATGTGAAATAATTGCATCAAAAGGTTAAAGCTAATATCGAGGCAAGGACGGAGCAATATGTGCGCAAGGCCAACAAAGGGCGAAAACAAGTCATATTTGAACCAGGAGATTAGGTGTGGGTTCATATGCGAAAGGAAAGATTTCTGGCTCAGCAAAAGTCAAAGTTGCTACCAAGGGGAGATGGGCCATTTCAAGTTTTGGAATGAATAAATGATAATTCTTATAAACTTGATCTCCCAGGTGAGTACAATGTAAGTGCTACCTTTAATGTAGTTGATCTCTCTTTCTATGATATAGGTGGCGATTTGGGGGCAAATTGCCTTGAAGAGAGAGGGAATGATACAGACACACCTCCCGAGTTGTCGGCTGCCAATGTAGATCCTCTCGAGTTGCCCGTAGGACCAATCACCTGAGCTCGAGCAAAGAGATTCAAAGATGCAACAACAGCCTTAATTGATAGAGTTTGGGGCGAAACCGTTGCTGGACTTCTTGAAAGCTCTTGGACCAGCAAGCCAAGCAAACCATACATACTAATTCAAGCTCAAATCAGCTCCACTTCAACTTAACTTAGCTCAACGAGCTCGTTTCAGCTCATTTCATTATTGCATTTATTATGCTGGAATAAATCATTTAAGTTGCTGTTAGTTAAATTAGTTATTTAGTTTAATAATTAATTTTTCATAATCAGGACATGTTTTAATTATGTTCTAAATTGAGTACTTAATTAATTAGGACCAATTAAATATGTCTTAACTATTACAAAGATTAATTATGTCCAGCCTAATTTATAGTGAAAGATTTATTTGTTTTATGTTGCCGAATTTAATGTGTCTAAAAGGGATTAATTTGCTGATTTAATTGTTGTAGGTACATTACCCCTTGGACGGCATAGGTGCATGGATGATTTAAAGATCGTGTGCTGATCTTTGGTGTCCCCTAAGTGACCATTCGACCAACCCTTGCAACTTTTCAAGAAGACCGATTGGCTGCCTAAGACAAATTAAGGCTATTCACACCCACTTGATTATTCCTTTCACACCAAAGGCTGTTCGGTTTTGTTTGTTCACACATGTTTGGCTGTTCAAATCAGTTTGTTCACATTCTAAGACTATTGAAGTGCTCTAGACAGCTCCTTAATCACATGAACATTCGGCTGAACCAAGCAGCAGCATTAAATCAAATTCAAGCATTTGGTTGAACCTATTGATTGCATTTTAGCTCCCAAACAACCCATTTAATTTTCCTATTGAATCAAGGCATCTAGAACCTGTCCCTTGTTGTTCTCTATGTCCCTTGTTGTTCTCTATGCACAAGAAACTTCAAGGAAGCTTCATCAGAAATTTTGGACTTTTCAGCTAACCATTTAGCTACCTCAAGAGCCTATTCGGCTATTCCTTGTATTCACTATAAATTTTGGCTTGTGTTACTTTGTAAAAGACTTTTGCCAAATTTATAGTCGAACCTTTGTTCTTGTGAGAATTTTCTTCTCTAAGTCTCGTTTAAGATTTTGTTGGCTTATCTACCTAGTAGTGGCATCAACCTATTTCTTTTACGAAACCGAACTTATCACTAGTTTTAGTGTGGCGTTCAAAACCCTTAATACCGAGGTTCCTATCTGCCTAGATAGTGGGTCGAGGTCCATTTTGTTTCAGCCATCCCTTTTTAAGAACTCATAAGTCTCGGGTCAATATTTGCTAATATCGGTTCAACTTGTTCTTAGGACCAACCTTACCATACTTCGTCCATTTCCCAAATATTCCAATCAACCATATTTCATTCCTTTTTTTTTTCGAACCAAAACCAAGTTACCAATAACCTAACTCATTTTCTTTCTAAACCTAAGATTAATTAACCATTTTTGAACCCAATTTAAACAACCAAATTAACTTCAATCCAAATTATCTATTTCCTTCTATTTTCGTCGACACTTTCTCATAGATGATCGGGCATCTATCATACAACTCAATTCAAGCCGAGGCGAGCTCGTATCATTGTTCATGTACGGCCAGATTCAAGTCCCCCTTCTAGTTCCATGCATGGCCGAATGTATGTGGATGAACCATTGGTGTTCCTAAGTGCTTATTCGGCCAAAGGGTAGCTGCAAATTAATTTCTAAATTCAATTCATGAATGAAGCCTAAGAGAAGATGCATGGACAGCAAGCTACAACGAATGGGAGAATGCATCTAATTCTTGATACATGAATCGTTTGCTACCCAAATGACTTCCCTAGGTGTCTATTCGGCCAAAAGACACTTCTTTAATGCTCCAATCAATCCATGGACGAATTTAGACAAGCTATTGAGCTGCCATTCATTCACATTCATCCAAGTCAATATTGCTTAACCATGAAGCTGCCCATTGAAGTTCCAATCAGCTGAATGTGGACTTAACCCTTTAATGATTTATTCTAGAATATTCTATTGCATTCTTAGCTAACTTACTTAGCCTTTAAGCTAGATAACTTGACCATTCGGCTATCACTTGTTAGACTATAAATAGTTTGTTTATTTCTTTGTAAAAGGACAATAATGATGTGATCCGACTCAGGTGATTGAGTCAAATTCACGTAGTTGCCTGATCGTAGACGAGAAGAGTCATTCTTGCCTCAATTTTAGAAATAGAATTGAAAGAATAGGTTTGAATTAGCGGAAGGTTTTCAAAAGATATGCAAAAGGGTAGTGATAGGTTCGACTAAGGAAACAAGAAAGGATGTTGAAGAGATGGTTCAGTTTTAAAACAATAAGAAAGAGTTAATGTAAGGTGGGGATGGAATAGTGAACTTAACGTCAGAAATGATTCAACACTAAAAAGTGTCACCCCGGTTCCTATATTGCTAAGGTGAAAAGATGGATAGAAGGATAGGTGAATGCCACACCAAGAATGGTGATAAGTTCAAACAAGGTCGATTGACGCCACTAGCACAAACTAGGTAAGTCTTTCGAAGCTTGTATGAGATATGAGAGGAAGCAACCCCACAAGAACAATGTTCATTCAATAATTTGGCAAAAAGTCCTTTTACAAAAAAATAAACAAACTATTTATAGTCTAACAAGTGATAGCCGAATGGTTAAGTTATCTAGCTTAAAGGATAAGTAATTTAGCTAAAAATGCACTAGAATATTCTAGAATAAATCATTAAAGGGTTAAGTCTACATTCGACTGATTGGAACTTCAATGGGCAGCTTCACGGTTAAGCAAAATTGATTGGATGAATGTGAATGAATGGCAGCTCAATAGCTTGTCTAAATTCGTCCATGGATTGATTGGAGCATTAAAGAAGTGTCTTTTGGCCGAATAGACACCTAGGGAAGTCATTTGGGTAGCAAACGATTCATGTATCAAGAATTAGATGCATTCTCCCATTCGTTGTAGCTTGCTGTCCATGCATATTCTCTTAGGCTTCATGAATTGAATTTCGAAATTAATTTGCAGCGCACTTAGGAACACCAATGGTTCATCCACATACATTTGGCCGTGCATGGAACTAGAAGGGGGACTTGAATATGGCCGTACATGAACATTCATTAAATGCTTTCTGTTCATGCATGTGTGATGTCCAAAGTGAATGTATCTTCATGGATTCATTGTATCATCCAAGTGGTAATGTATGGCATTAATCCATATACATGTATCCAAGCCATCCATGAACATGAACTTAATTCCTCCAAACATTGAACCGAAACATGCATGAATTTCCCAATGCATTGAACTTGTTCGTACATGCACCTAGCTTTTAATGTACCTCCATAATCGGCTGAACCTTCAAAGACATGAACACATTTAATTATATCATTTAATCATAATTAAACAGCAACTAACAACTTAAATAACAACTGATACGATCCGCCTCGAGGTGAGTCGAGTCGTATGTGAGTTTACCCGATCGTCTACGAAGAAGTATTGTTCGATTTGTTCAGAGGATGTTTTAAGTAAATAATGGCAGAAGTTATGTAAAAAAAAGGTTCAAAGATGGGTTTATGGATATGAAGTTTTTGTAGATTCGGTTATAGAAAAAAATAAAGGATGGAGATAAATATAGTAATTGGATAACAAACAATGAATGTGAAGTGAATTGATGGTTTGATTATGATGAAATGAAAGGATGAAACAGAATGGAATGAAAATGATCTCAAAAACAAACACGAACTAGTATTAGAAAATATTGACCCAAATGTTTATAAGTTTTCAGGGTGGTCGGATGGAGAATATGAGAACCTCGACCCACTACTTAGCAAAGTAGGAACCTTGGTATGTTTGAACGCCACACTACGAGTAGTGATAAGTTCGATTTTCGAAAAACAAAGCGGATGACTCAACTAGAACACTAGGTAGCCAACGAATCCTAGAACAAAAATAGAGAAAAGTTTGCCTCACAAATTTGGCAGCATAACATTAACAAAATGTCCAAAAAGTTCTCCCTCAAAAGGCTGATTACACACATATTTATAAGGCTAGGAAAAGGCTAGCTGAATGGTCATATCTTAAAAGCTGAAATAAAGCTCAAGTCTCTTAGAATTCTTGAACTAAATAACTCCACCATTTAATACACTTCAATTCAGCTACATAATTGACCTTGAATCTTGAAAAGTGACTCTTGAAGTGTCCTTTGGTTAGCTGAATAGTTAGCAGCTTCTTTGATGGAAAATTGAATGCATGTAGTGATTACTTGATACGATCTGCCTCAGAAGAGTCGAGTCGTATTAGTGTGCCCGATCGTCAACAAGAAGTTACGTTAGGTTTAATTGAAAAGGTCGGATAAAGGAAGGAAGGATATTGGTTTTGGGTTCGAATTAGAATAGGTAAGAAGAATTTGAAAGTTCAGGTTTGGAGTCTGAATAGGTATGGATGAATGAATTGGTTCAATTAGGTAAAGGGGAATTAAAGAAAAGGACGTAATGGAATGAAAGGTAAGAATGAAATGGTATTAAGAAATGGTTTGAATGGAATAGTCGGTTTAGGTACAATTGGTAAATGGAGAAATGGGGTTGAACAAAAAGTGCAAACAAGAACCAATACCGATTTGGTATCGACCCGTTGTTTATAAGCTCTTTTAGTTCGGTTTGGAATTGGTAAATGAAAAACCTCGACCCACTATCTAACAAGATAGGAACCTCGGTATGTTTGAACGCCACACTACGAGTAGTGATAAGTTCGGTTTCGACAAAGAACAACGGTTGACACACTAGACGCTAAGAAGCCAATCAAATCTTTGAACGAAATTTGAGAAAAAAGTTTTGCCTAACAAATTCGGCAGCATAACATTAACAAAAGTCTCAAAAGTTTTTTTCAAAGTAACACAAGCCACAATTTATAGTGAATGCAAGGGATAGCCGAATAGGCTCTTAAGATAGCTAAATGGTTGCTGAAAATTCTAGAATTTTTTTGATGAAGCTTCCTTGAAGTTTCTTGTGCATGGAGAACGGTAAGGGGCGGCTTCTAGATGCCTTGATTCAATAGAAAAATTGAATGAATTGTTTGGGAGCTCAATAGGTTCGACCAAATGCTTGAATTTGGAATTAATGTTGCTGCTTGATTCAGCCGAATGTTCATGTGATTAAGGAGCTGTCTAGAGCACTTCAATAGTCTTAGAATGTGAACAAACCGATTTGAACAGCCACACATGTGTGAACAAACAAAACCGAACAGCCCTTGGTGTGAAAGGAATAATCGGGTGGGTGTGAACAGCCTTAATTTTGTCTTGGGCAGCCAATCGGTCTTCTTAAAGAGTTGTAAGGTTTGGCTGAAAGGTCACTTAGGGAACACCAAAGATCAACACACCAATTTTAAATCATCCATGCACCTATGCCGTCCAAGGGGTAATGTACCTACAACATTTAATTCAGCAAATTAAATCCCTTTTAGACACATTAAATTCGGCAACATAGACAAATAAATCTTGCACCATAAATTAGGCTGGACATAATTAATCTTTGTAATAGTTAAGACATATTTAATTGGTCCTAATTAATTAAGTACTTAATTTAGAACATAATTAAAACATGTCCAGATTATGACAAATTAATTATTAAAACAAATAACTAATAAAACTAACAGCAACTTAAATGATTTATTCTAGCATAATAAACGCAATAATGAAATGAGCTGAAACGAGCTCGTTGAGCTAAGTTAAGTTGAAGTTGAGCTGATTTGAGCTTGAAGGAGTATGCATGGTTTGCTTGGCTTGCTGGTCCAAGAGCTTTCAAGAAGTCCAGCAACGGTTTCACCCCAAACTCTATCAACTAAGGCTGTTGTTGCGTCTTTGAATCTCTTTGCTCGAGCTCGGGTGAGTCCTACGGCCAATTCGAGAGGATCTTCATTGGCATCCGACAACTCGGGAGGTGTGGTTGTATCATTACTCATGAAGCAAACTGTTATGGAAGATGAAACAAAGATGCTGCCCAATTTAAAGAAGAATAATGCTCTCCTTTAATTGATAAAATAACTTCTTAATGATGTATAAAGCCTCTTTGTAATAGCCCCTTCTTTTGTAACTGAAATCTCTTGAAAAGTCACCTTATTGAATGCATAACAGCCTTTAAATGTGATGTGAGCTGGAAAGTCACCTGCAATTAACACATGCAACCTACACATTTATTCAATTATTAAGCTTAAAACAAATTAACAACTAACTTAAATAAATGAACTAACACTTATGCATCATTTATTTCAGCAACTAGTTTAATTAAAAGAAGCATTATTAAATGAACTTTAACTCATGCATCAATAAATATTCCTAGGAACTAGATTAATTAAGAGCAACACTTATTAAATAAAGTTCAACAAAAACACTTATTAATTAACCTAAGATGAGTTGAATAAATGTCCAGCAACTCATTTATTAAACTAAGATGCTTAAATGCATGGTTTAAAATGCAAACTAAATGAACAAATGAGTTACTTAATGCAAGACTTAATTTAATGAAGCTGACTTAAACTAACATGGGAGTCACATAATGCATGACTTTATTAAATGCAGAACACATAATGCATGTCATAATTAAAATATGTATTTAATAAACAAGACATAATTAAAGACTAAAGTAACTAAAATAAATCAAGTTCTTATTCCAACAACATAAATGAATTTAAAGGTCTCATTTTGCATTTGGGCCCCTCGAGTTTAGGCCAATCTCGATGTCGTCGAGATGTATCAAAACATGATGCGACCGGGATCACATCAACAACTTAACTAATTAGGACAAATTAAATTAAAATTAACTAGCTTATTAATTCAGCTAGCTCAAACTAAATGAAAACATTTAATGAACTTATTTAAGCTAGGATTTTCGTTATTAAGCTGTAGCAAACTAATTAGTATAAAACTAAAACTTAGTTTAATTTATTGAAATAAAAAACGAGCTGAAAGTAAGCTCGGTTAAGCTCAAACGAGTTGAAACAAGCTCAAATGAGCTGAGTTGAGCTGGACGGAGCTCAAGGAGTTGGAAATGAGCTAGGATCAGCTTGCCAACAATGCACGGGTTCTTTGGATAGTTGCTTCGAGCTGATTTTGTGAGCATTGGCCCTTGTTTCGAACTAAGGTTTTGCAGTAGAAGCTAAAACAGCTTCTAGGAAATGTTTAGCATGAGCTCGAGTTATGGGTGCTTTAGGTAGCTCGATTGAATCTTGATATGCACTTAAGGGAGCCCCGGGCGTGCATACATCAGATAGTCTCGGATGTTTGGTGATTGCTAGATCAAGTTTTTCCACCAACATGCTGCTAGCAACATTCGTATAGATATCTCGGTCAATTATCATGCTACACAGCTTGCCTTGGACATGGTATCAAATGTGAAATATGTTCTCACTGCTGTTCATTTTCGTGCTTTGGAGGCTCAAACTTCGCTTAATAACAAGAATTTACCCTTCCACTGTAATATCCTAAATTAGGGCCTAATTGGAATAGTAGTTTCGTGACCACAAATACGAGATAAAAATAATTATTTTATAATTATTTTGAGGTTTGGTATGATTGCATAATTGTGTGAAAGTTTCGTGACAAAATTCTATGCATAAAGTGCTTAAGTTGAAATTAGGGACTAAATCGAATAATTTGCAAAACTTGTATTCTAGAAGTTTTTTGTATGAAATTGCTTTGGAATATTAATAATGAGGTCTTAAATAGCAATTTGACCAATTTCTAAAATTTTGGACAAAAATGGGCTTATACATGAAAATTTTCAAAGAAAGGTATTAAGGGTATTTTAGTCATTTTGTAATTAAAATTAATTAAAAGAGAAATTAAGGCCAAAATGTGTTCATCTTCGTCAAGCCTTGGCCAAATCTTACCTCTCTCCATAGATAGGGTTTCTTCAACTTCCAAGCTTCATAGTAAGTGATTTCAAGCCCCGTTTTTAATGATTTTTATGTTTTTAAAATCCCAGTAGCTGGATTTAGCTTATGCTAGCAATAATTCAACCTAGGGTTCATATTTGGAAAAATACCCATAGGTGAAATTTGTGTATTTTGGTGTTTTATGATAGAATATGAGGTTTTAAATTATGTTAGACAACTTGTGCTACTCGGTTTTAAGTGAAAACGAGTAAAAGGGCTTAATCGGTAAAAATACCTAATATTCATAAGTACATGTTAGAGTGTGAATTTGATGTTGCTATAGAAGGGAAAAATGATCAGCATGTCATAAAACATAAGAAAATAGGATGAGGTTTAATTTACGAGCCTTGGGGCAAAATTGTAAATATGTGAAAGTTTAAGGGCAAAATGGTAATTTTGCCAAAGTTTGTATTAGGGGCTGTTTTGATGAATGTATGTATTAAATAAATTAATTTGGTATTATAGATCAAGCAAAACAAGATTCAAGTCGTGATCGAGGGAAAAACAAAGTTTACGAGGCATAGGCTCGATTGCTAAAATTTTGTATCGAGGTAAGTTCATGTGTAAATAAAGTAACATAAATTTTATTTTAAGTGATTTAATGTTATTTATATGATATGATATTTATTACCATGAAATATTATGCTTTGTGAAAAATGTGAAAGACTATCGAAGTATCGCCATTGGTATTCCAAGGAGAATGGTAAAGGAGTATAGACAAGGAAAGTCCCGTTGAACCTTAGGAATAGACTAGGATATTTGGGCATCCGAGCTCGTTGAGTTGAGTCTGATTTCACTTATGGATGTTAATGTCTGAGCTTATTGAGTTGAGTTCGAGTTCGTGAAATGTAACTAGGCATCCGAGCTTGTTGAGTTGAGTCCGAGTTCACTTATGGATGCGAATGCCTGAGCTCGTTGAGTTGAGTCCGAGTTCGCTTATGGAAGGGTTACATGGTAGCTTGGCTACATAAGTGGCACTTATGTGCAAACTTTCCATGTATCTGAGTTATATTCCGATGTGTTCAACGGGTAAAATTCTAGTGAAATGGAAGAATACTCAAGATGCAAGTGACGTATTGGTAAGTGTTGTGGAATGGGCACTTTGGACAGGTATGTACTTAACCCTCGGGCTGAGACTTGATATGACAACAATAATATGGTAAGATAATGAATGATGTATAGAAATGTGATATATGTTTTGGTGATATTATGCTAATGTTGGTTGGTATAATTGCTTTGTTAAGTTATTTGTTATTTGCATGTGGACTTACTAAGCATTTATACTTACTCCCTCCTTTTCATTCATTGTAGTTTTGACAAGCTGGCTTGAGTATCGGGATAGGTCGAAGGCTCATTCACACTATCCGAAGACCTAAATTGGTAAAATGGCTTGTATATTTTGAATGTGGCATGTATAGCACTATACTCACTTTGTGTAAATGATCTTATGATATGGTAATGGTTTAGTAAGAAAAGGGTTTGTAAATGATTAGCTATTGGAATGGATAATCAAGTTTATATATGATAACATGTATGCTTTATGTCTTAGCTAAACCATGAAAATCCTTAGAAAGGTAAAATTGGCCACAAAACAAAATCAAATAGCAGCAATGACGTGAATTTGAAAAATCACTAAAAATAGTAAGAAATGGAATTAAAAGATGAATAAGTTATGAAATCAAAGCTTGATGAGTCTATTTTCATATGAATGAAACAAAATAGGTAAATAAGTTATATTTTATAAGATATTTAAGTTTTTGTGAAATAGGTCTAGAGCGATTTCTGAGTCCCCTATTATAAATTTGAAAATTCACCAAAAATTGTACAAAAAATAATTAGATGTAATTATTTACATGTACAGATTCCTTATTTAGTCTAGTTTTAATAGAAATAAATAGCATAGTCTTCTGAGTTCTGTACAAAGAGAAAAGTGGTTTGTAGTGAACATGGGTCAAAGCAGTCGAATGGTGAAATAGGGTAAAATTTAACTAATAAACTGTACTAATTGGCCCGACCAAAAATTCTAGAAAAAAATTAGTAGATAGATATATGAGTCTAGTTTCAGGAAAAATTTATGGATATTAATTTTGAGTTTTGGAACTCAAGATATGAATTTTTAAGCTACTATGTCACAGATTGACAGTTTATTGTTAAAGTTGGAATAAATGATTTAAAATTCTTTAAGTGATAAATTAAGTTTAGTAACACCTCAAGCTCGACTCTGGCGACGATCTCGGGTGTGAGGGCGTTACATTTGATGGTATCAAAGCAGGTTTAGTCGGTTCTAGGACTAACGTGTTGTATGTACGGGTTTTGCTAAACTTGCCATATATATATTGAGATAGTGTGACGATTTCTGACCTTTTAGATGATTTTTTTATAGTAAATGGATCCCGATCCAGCTGTGGCTGATGATGTAGAGAGTAATACACCAGCTTCGGTTGAAGGGGCTGTGCCGACTGAAAATCCACCTTCTACTATTGGTCAAGGAGGAGGAGAAGGGGCTCGGGAAGCCTTTCTCCAGATGATGAATGCCTGGTACACTGAGTTCGTTCGTACAAACCCAAATACACAACCTCCCCCACCTCCCCCGATTCCTCAACCTGTACCCCCGGTGCCTCAAGGTTAGATCTGATGAAATTTCACAGAACTCTAGTTGACAGAATCCATAAGCAAGGGGCTAAAGAATTCAGGGAAAATGTTGATGATGATGCCGAGAAAGCAGAGTTTTGGCTTGAGAACTCTATTCGGGTATTTGAAGAATTGTCTTGTACACCTGAGGAATGCTTAAAATGTGCTATATCATTGTTGAGGGATTCAGCTTATCATTGGTGGAAGACATTGTTTTCAGTAGTACCGAAAGAGAAAGTAACTTGGGAGTTCTTTCAAGAAGAATTTCGGAAGAAATACATCAGTGAAAGATTTGTTGATTAGAAGCGTAAAGAGTTTCTTGAGTTGAAGCAGAGCAACATGACAGTTACTGAATACGAAAGGGAGTCCATCAGGTTGAGTAAGTATGCTAGAGAATATGTTCCTACAGAGGCTAAAATGTGCAGACGATTTGAAGACGGACTCAATGAAAACATCAAAGTATTTTTCGGGATTCTTGAATTAAAAGAAATGGTAGTACTTGTTGATCGGGCTTGCAAGGCTGAAGAACTACTTAAAGAGAAGAAAAAAGTAGAGGCTGAGACTAGAAATTGGAAGAAAAGATCGACGAGCAGTTCATTCTCACAGCAATCTAGAAAATCTAGAAATATGAATCCTCATTCTTAGGTTTCGGCGGGACAATCATATGGAAATTCTAAGAAGCAAAATGTGGGTCTTAAATGTCAGACTACTTCCGTGTCTAGTGTGGGGAATTCGAGATTTGTTAAGTCCGAGTGCCAGCGGTGTGGTAGAAATCATTTTGGCCCATGTAGTGCAAATGAATGTTTTCGATGTGGTTCTCCGGATCATTTTATTAGAGACTGCCCAGAGAGAGTTAAAAAGAAAAATTTCAGAGTGTAAAAGCTAGTGGTGCAGACTCGAGAGGAAGATATTCGAGAAAAGCTGGAAATGAAGCAAGCAGCAAGAATGTAGTTAGAGATTCTGCAGCTAAACCTGAAGCAAGGGCTCCAGCTAGAACTTATGCCATAAAGGCACGTGAAAATGCTTCATCACCTGACGTGATTACTGGTATATTTTCTCTTTATGATGTTAATGTTATTGCTTTGATTGATCCCGATTCTACTCATTCATATGTGTGCATGAAATTGGTGTCTAGTATGAATATACCTGTTGAGTACACAGAATTTATGATCAGAGTGTCGAATCCATTAGGCAAATGTGTGATAGTTGATAAAGTATGCAATAATACCCTTTAATGATTCGGGGTCATTACTTTCTGGCTGACTTGATGTTGTTGCCATTTGATGAATTTGATGTTATTTTGGGTATGGATTGGTTGACATTGCATGATGCTATAGTAAATTGCAAAGAAAAGATTATAGAATTAAAGTGTGAAAGTGGTAAAATTTTGCGGTGGAACCAGGCAAATCAGAAGCATTATCTAGTGTGATTTCTTTGATGTCGGCTCAGAGATATTTGAGAAAGGGTTATGAAGCTTATTTGGTGTATGTAATTAATACAAAAGAAATTGAAAACAAAGTTGAATCAATGCCGATTGTGTGTGAATTCGCGGATGTATTTCCAGAAGAGTTGCCGAGTTTGCCTCCAGTCAGGGAAGTAGAATTTGGTATTGAGTTGATACTGGGAACAGCTCTGATCTCGATTGCTCCGTATAGAATGGCAGCAGTAGAGTTGAAAGAATTAAAATCGCAATTGCAACAGTTGATTGATAAAGGCTTTGTGAGACCGAGTTTTTCACCTTGGGGTGCTCCCGTGTTATTTTTGAAAAAGAAGGATGGTTCTATGAGATTGTGTGTTGACTATCGACAATTAAACAAGGTGACAATCAAGAACAAGTATCCGTTGCCGAGAATTGATGATTTGTTTGATTAGCTAAAAGGAGCGACATGGTTTTCAAAGATTGACTTGAGATCTGGGTACTACCAGCTGTGAGTAAAAGAGTCGGATGTGCCTAAAACTGCTTTTAGAATAAGATACAGTCATTATGAATTTTTAGTTATGCCATTTGGATTAATAAACGCTCCTGCTGTGTTTATGGATTTGATGAATCGCATATTTCAGCCATACTTGGACAAATTTGTTGTGGTATTTATAGTTCACATCTTAATTTATTCGAAAGATGAGACAGCGCATGCCGAACACTTGAAGATAGTTTTGCAAGCTTTGAGAACTAAGCAGTTATATGCTAAGTTTAGTAAAAGTGAATTTTGGCTTCGGGAAGTTGGATTTTTGGGTCACATTGTTTCAAGTGATGGTATACGGGTCGATCCTAGTAAAATTTCGGCCATTGTTGATTGGAAACCACCGAAAAATGTAATCGAGGTTAGAAGTTTCTTGGGGCTAGCTGGGTATTATCGGCGATTTGTAAATGGATTTTCTATAATTGCTGCTCCTATGACTAGACTACTTCGAAAGGACGTTAAATTTGAGTGGATGGAAGAATGTCAACAGAGTTTTGAAAAATTGAAAAAGTTATTAATTGAAGCACCGGTATTGGTACAACCCGAATCAGGTAAAGAATTTGTGGTGTATAGTGATGCTTCTCGAAATGGCTTAGGATGTGTACTTATGCAAGAAGGAAAAGTGGTGGCTTATGCTTCGAGGCAGTTAAAATCTCACGAAAGGAATTATCTGACTCATGATTTGGAATTGGCTGCTATAGTGTTTGCTTTGAAGATTTGGTGACATTATATGTATAGTGAAAAATGTCGAGTATATACCGACCACAAAAGTTTTAAGTACTTGATGTCACAAAAAAGACTTGAATTTGAGACAGCGAAGATGGTTGGAGCTATTGAAAGATTACGAGCTTGTTATTGACTACCATCCGGGAAAAGCGAATGTGGTTGTTGATGCCTTAAGTAGAAAGTTGCTATTTGCTTTGAGAGCTATGAATACTCAGTTAAAGGTATCAGATGATGGTTCGATTCTAGCAGAGTTAAGAGCAAGACCGATGTTTTTACGGGAGATTTTTGAAGCTCAGAAAAGTGATGAAGAATTGCAAGCCAAAAGAAAACAATGTGAGGTTGATACGAGGTCAAATTTCAGAATCGGTTCTGATGGTTGCTGGATGTTTAAAAACCGGATTTGTGTACCAAAAAATGATGAATTGTTTCAAAAGATTTTGCATGAAGCACATAATGGTTGTTTAACAGTTCACCCGGGCAGTACGAAAATGTATAATGACTTGAAGAAAATGTATTGGTGGAGTGGAATGAAAAGAGATATCTCCGAGTTTGTATCAAAGTGCTTAATTTTTCAACAAGTGAAAGCTGAACACCAAGTACCTTCGAGACTACTCCAGTCTATCATGATTCCTGAATGGAAATGGGATCGGATTACTATGGATTTTGTATCAGGGTTGCCGTTAACTCCAGGGAAGAAAGATGCCATCTGGGTAATTGTTGACAGACTGACTAAATCGGCTCATTTTATTCCAGTACGTACGAATTATTCTCTTAATAAGTTGGCTGAATTGTATATCAGTGAGATTGTTAGACTTCACGAAATACCTTTGTCAATCATTTCAGATAGAGATCCGAGATTTATTTTGCGGTTTTGGAAAAAGTTGCAAGAGGCATTAGGTACGAAGTTAAATTTCAGTACTGCCTTTCATCCACAAACTGTGGACAGTCAGAGAGAGTGATTCAGATTCTTGAAGACATGCTCAGATGTTGTGTATTGGAATTTCAAGGTAGTTGGGAAAGGTACTTACCGTTGGTAGAATTTCCTTATAATAATAGTTATCAGACGAGTTTGAAGATGGCACCTTATAAAGCATTGTATGGTCGTAAATGTCGGACACCGTTGTATTGGACTGAACTCAAGGAAAATCAGATTTATGGAGTTGATCTAATAAAAGAAACCTAAGAAAAAGTGAAAGTGATTCGAGATTGTTTGAAGGCTGATTCGGATAGACAGAAATCTTATGCGGATTTGAAACGAAAGGAAATCGAGTTTCAAGTTGGTGACAAAGTATTTTTAAAAGTGTCTCCATGGAAGAAAGTTCTTAGATCAGACGGAACGGCAAGTTGAGTCCGTGTTTTATTGGATCGTATGAAATAATTGAAAAAGTTGGACCAGTAGCTTATCGGCTAGCATTGCCATCTGAATTATAGAAGATGCATGATGTGTTCCACGTATCTATGCTACGTCGGTATCGTTCGGATTCTTCACATATAATTTCACCGACAGAAATTGAGCTATGACCGGATATGACTTACGAAGAAGAACCGATTAAGATTTTAGCTCAAGAGGTCAAGCAACTAAGAAATAAAAGTGTCGCTCTCGTGAAAGTATTGTGGTAAAAGCATGGAGTAGAAGAGACTACATGGGAACCTGAGGAAACTATGAGAAATCAATACCCACACCTGTTTACTGGTAAGATTTTCGAGGACGAAAATCCTTTAAGGGGGAAGAGTTGTAATATCCCGAATTACGGCCTAATCGGAATAGTGGTTTCGTGACCACAAATCTGAGATAGAAATAATTATTTTATAATTATTTTGAGGTTTATGGTATGATTGCATAATTGTGTGAAAATTTCGTGACAAAATTCTATGCATAAAGTGCTTAAGTTGAAATTAGGGACTAAATCGAATAATTTGCAAAACTTGTATTCTAGAAGTTTTTGTATGAAATTGCTTTGGAATATTAATAAGGAGGTCTTAAATAGCAATTTGACCAATTTCTAAAATTTTGACAAAAATGGGCTTATACATAAAAATTTTCAAGAAAGGTATTAAGGGTATTTTAGTCATTTTGTAATTAAAATTAATTAAAAGAGAAATTAAGGCCAAAATGTGTTCATCTACATCAAGCCTTGGCCGAATCTTACCTCTCTCCATAGCTAGGGTTTCTTCAACTTCCAAGCTTCATAGTAAGTATTTTCAAGCCCTGTTTTAAATGATTTTTATGTTTTTAAAATCCCGGTAGCTCGATTTAGCTTATGCTAGCAATAATTCAACCTAGAGTTCATATTTGGAAAAATACCCATAGGTGAAATTTGTGTATTTTGGTGTTTTATGATAGAATATGAGGTTTTAAATTATGTTAGACAACTTGTGCTACTCGGTTTTAAGTGATGATACGAGCACGCCCCGCGAACTTCATCGAGCAAGTCTGTCAAGCCGAGCATTGACATGTTGGCAAGCTGATCCCAGCTCGTTTCCAGCTCCACGAGCTCCGTCTAGCTCAAATCCAGCTTATTCAAGCTCGATCCAACTTGCCTGAGCTAAACCGAGCTCACTCCTAGCTCATATTTAGCTCACGAGCTAAACCTTAGCTCAACTTCAGCTTAGGAGTTTAGCCTCAGCTCAACTTTAGCTCACGAGCTAAAACTTAGCTCATTTTAGTTTAAACTTGGTTTTGTCTGTAATACATTAAATAAAATTTGCACATATTCATTTAAGCATTAAACTTGTCTTATATTAATATTTGTTATTAATATATCATTGTCATTATATAAATTGATTATGTTCACATAGCCGAATTAATGCATGACATTAATGTGTTCACATTATGCCGAATTTATGAGTGTTCATGAGATGTCTTAATGACTTGTTAATTTCATGTAGGTACATTCCTTTGGACGGTACAATGTATGAATGAAGAAACATCTCTTTTGGGCATTCCACACTCATGAATGAAGAAGTATTAAATGCTGGTGCATGTACGGCTAGATGCAATGTTTCTACAAATTCATGCATGTGTCGAATGCATGTATGGACATTAAAGGCTAGTCCATGAATGGATCAAATGCATGGGATGATAGAATGCATGAATGGCTTAAGTGCATGTATGGTGGCTGTCTCTTAACTTTCCAAGGCACTTATTCAGCCAAGAAGTAGCTGCTAACTAATTCTATGTTGACCATAGAGCTCCTTGAACATGTTCACACTTTGAATTGACCTATAGGCTACTACACATGCATGGATGGGTTCAAGAACGTCCAAGGGAAGGAATTAACTCAATAATTCAACACATTGATTGAATTAAGTGCATGCACAAAGGGGAGAACGAATTTACTAGGTTCATGCTACCATTTATGAACTTACATGCCATTAAAGTGTTTAATTATGAAGATACATGGTCCATACAAGTGCATGAACGTCCCAAGGAGATGAATGCAACCTTTTGGTGCACATACAAGTCACTTGAAGCCTTTCTTTATGACTAAGCATTCATGCACAAACTAAGGGGGAAGAAAGTGTCCATTCAGCTAGTGCATGAATCTGCCGAATTTATGAACTATTTTAATACATTAGTGTGAACGTTTTTATTATTGTGTGAACACCTAGATGCCAAATTTGAATGGTCATCTATGTGCCTATAAATATTTGTTTTCTTTCATTTGTAAAGGACTTTTGACTTTTGACTTTTGATCATTTGAATGAACTTTGTTCAAAGAGTGAGTTTTCTCCTCTCTAAATTCGTACGAGTTTCGATCTGACTTATCTAGCGTGCTAGTGGCGTCTATCATTCTCTTTTGAACTTATCACCTTGCTTTGGTGTGGCGTTCAACCCTTCTACAATTCCGCAATCCCACCTTGAACCGAATAGAAATCGGGGTGACACTTTTTAGTGTTGAATCGTTTCTGGCGTTTAAGCTCATTTATCCATTCCACCGACTATCCTAGATTTTACCCAACTATAATATCTTTTTACAAAACCGAGCCTTCATTTATAAACTTCCATTTTTCTTATTTTTATCCTTAAATCGAGCCTACTACCCTTATAAATTTACCATCACCTTAGCCAACCTTTAAAACCATTTGAAAGCTTCCGCATCTTTAGCCTTATTTCATCCTATTTCCGATAACTCAACTATTCCTCATCGACGATCGGGCAATCAAGTGAATCGACTCAATCAACCGAGCCGGATCACATCATTTGGTATCAGAGCTACTAAAACGAGAAGTGCTGACTTTCGTACCAAGCTCGGAGTAGGTTCGTAATGTAAAAAAAAATTTAGGTTGTAATTTTTTTCTACTTCCTTTATATTTCAGCATATTGTAATTGAAAAAAAAAGAGAAGAGGAAATTTGAAAAAAAAATTTAAAAAAAAAATCGAAAAATTGAAGTATAAAAAAAAAAGAGTGAAAAGTCTTGTGAGTTTTATTTTGTTATTATTTCTTGTTGCTTTCAAGCATCCATTCATTCTACCATTCCCTCTACCCCTCCCAAAACGCCACACTTACTTTGATTTTTATTTTCTTTGTTTAGCCTACCCTACACCCGACGTTATCCCTTGTAATCCATTTGAAGCCGACCCTCTAAGCCGCAATAAGTCTTCTTGAAACAAAATACGAATTCACGAGAGTGAGACGAGCGGAAAAAGGCACGAGTGGTGAGTACATTAGAGCGAGCAAAAGCCATTAGACAAGTGTAAACACGAGTGGAGTGTTATCCAATTTTCTTTCCGAGCGAAATTGTGAGGTTTGTGGTGAGGTACTTCATTTTTTTTATTTTGTTTTGTGATCTAACATTTTCTTTTTAGCAACAAAAATCATGTCATACGAAGAGTTCACCGAATCGGAATACCAATATTTGGTTCAAGAAAAGCGAAGAATGGCGACTAAACGAGACCAAAGTGATCGAGTTTCTTCAAGTCGTAAAACGGAACCAAGAACCCCACGGAGATATACCCCGACTACTACTTAAGAAAAAGTTCCTATCGTGATTCCTTTTTGCCATCTACTTCGAGACAAAGAGATTTATACTATGACGCATATTCATCAGCGAATTCGAGAAGTGACTTCGATCGAAAGTCCTTTTCATCAAGAAATTTGAGAAGACGAGAAGCCGATTACGATTTTGATTCATTCCAAGATGGCGTTCGAAGAGAAAGACATACTCCTACTAGATCTTCAAAGAAATCTTACCCGGAGTATTCTTCACGAAGTTTTGATTGTGAATCATATGCAAATAGTTCTTCATCTTTCGAACAAGATTTGTATTCTCATCGTTCTTTTGTACATTCTTGTAAAGAGAAAACAAAGAAAAGAAAAGAAAAAGAAAAGCAAGAGAAGAAAAAGAAAATGAAATAAAAAGAAAAGAGAGGCAAGAGGCAAGTAAGAGAGAAAATGAGCGAATCTTGAGAGAACTTGAAAAAGCCTTTGAAAAAGCCTTTGAAAAGCAAAAAGAAAATGAAAAAGGAAATGAAAAGAAATTTGAGAGTGAAAAAGAAGATGAAAAAGAAATTGAAACAAAAGAAACGAGTGATCCAGAAGAAAAAGAATCGAGTGAGAAAACAAGTGAGCAAGTAAGGATTATTTCCACTAACCCACCTATTCGATCTTCTGGTGAGTTAACTTTTCAGGTTCCTAGAAGTTTGTGCAACCAATTCCATCTACATTACCTTCCAAACGAGAGGTGTTTTAGGTTGTTCGAAAAAGGTAAGTTCGCGAATGACTACCACCCACTTGCGATTGAAGGTAAGGAAGGTAAGGATTCTTTGTTTATCGAATCAAAGTCACTTGATTTGGATAATTTTTGTTCACTTACTGTTGTTAACGTTTTTGTTTTAAAAGGTGCCATATACAGTTTTTTTTATGACGATTACTACATTGGAAAATTTGTTGACAACATTGGATTAGTTTTCCCTAAGCAAATTTTGAACATGTTTGATCAAAGTCTGTCACGTAAAAATTCTCATGTGTTTGACCCTGCAAACTTTTGAACTCATGTGTTAAATCTTTATGTTTAAATATGCCTGCTCAATTGATTTGTGATCAATCTGCCTGTTTGAAAAGTTGCATGTTCGTTAAAAATTCTTTGTTTGGCATCCATGTTAAAAGATCTTCACATGATATGTGCAATTGTGTTCTTCATGAACAATCTTTGAGTTTTTGTGCGAAATTTCCATGTAGTGATTTGCATTCCCGATTAATACTCTTGAAGTATGAACCTTTGCATTTTGGTATGCTCGGTTTTGTCAAATCAACATGTGTGTTTAAACTAGTGAAATATAATTCGTGTGGTGAGTTGATTATATCTTCTTCTAATATGTTGCTTGATGGAATTCCTAATCAAGTTCGTGTGTTCAAGCCTGGTATTTGCTACATGAATTCATTGTATGGAAACATTAAGCGCTTTGCATCATTTACATTGAAATTATGTTTGCTTGAAGTTCGAATTTTTGATAAGAAGGTGAAATTCAATGATTTGGGTTTCAATTTTGATTCATTTATTAATCACCTTGTTTGGCCACATTTGAAATTTTCGTTTCATTTCGAGAAGGTAAGGCCAACCTATGTTTTTGGAATTGAATCAAATTTCCATGGTAACTTTCCTTTTCCATTTAAGTCCATAGTTTTTGATAATACTAACCCGTCTTATTTTTGTGAATTCCACCCTCGAGGAGCAAGACATGTCATGGTGCGTCACCACCTATTCAAATTTATCGAAGTAATAGGTTTGTCTTACGTTATCTATCCAAAGAAAGAAGATTCATTTTGACTGAGAAAGGTAAACCCAATCCTCAATTTTCTTCTCTTCATATTCGTCAAGGTAAGTCATCTGAAAATTTTCAAATATCTTTGCTCACTTCGATTGAAGTTGAAAATTCCATTGATTGGTTGTTTGGAAATTATTTATACTTTGATGTGATGGATTTTTCCTTTTGGAATTGTGATGATGTGATTATTACGTTGGAATTTGGAGACTCCCCTCATGTTGTTCAAAAACGAAAGGAAGAATTAGCATACCTTTGGCCATGGCATACCTTGCATGAGCAAGACAAACGACCAAATGAGTTACTATATTCGATTAAAGAAATTAAAATGTTTTGGATGAGGAATAATGTGTTTAAGTGCCTACCATCGTTTTTAACCAATTATCCCTTGATCCAACTTAGTTTTCATGTTTGTAACGATGGTCTAATGAAACTCTTTGATAAATTTATGTATGCTTGCTTTGTCCAATTGAGATTTTTGGCATATGTTCGATTGAATGAATATTTTATGAACTATCGAACACATTTGAATTTGACTCCTTTGAGTTTCTTTTTATTGGCTGTGGTAAGAATTTTTCAGGTTTGTGTGACATCTTCCATCCCATTTGACCGAGGAAAACCATGCATGAGTCAAAGTTCTCCCATGGACAAACGGCTCGACTTGAGGACAAGTCGCCTAAAAGAGGGGGGAATGATACGAGCACGCCCCGCGAACTTCATCGAGCAAGTCTGTCAAGCCGAGCATTGACATGTTGGCAAGCTGATCCCAGCTCGTTTCCAGCTCCACGAGCTCCGTCTAGCTCAAATCCAGCTTATTCAAGCTCGATCCAACTTGCCTGAGCTAAACCGAGCTCACTCCTAGCTCATATTTAGCTCACGAGCTAAACCTTAGCTCAACTTCAGCTTAGGAGTTTAGCCTCAGCTCAACTTTAGCTCACGAGCTAAAACTTAGCTCATTTTAGTTTAAACTTGGTTTTGTCTGTAATACATTAAATAAAATTTGCACATATTCATTTAAGCATTAAACTTGTCTTATATTAATATTTGTTATTAATATATCATTGTCATTATATAAATTGATTATGTTCACATAGCCGAATTAATGCATGACATTAATGTGTTCACATCATGCCGAATTTATGAGTGTTCATGAGATGTCTTAATGACTTGTTAATTTCATGTAGGTACATTCCTTTGGACGGTACAATGTATGAATGAAGAAACATCTCTTTTGGGCATTCCACACTCATGAATGAAGAAGTATTAAATGCTGGTGCATGTACGGCTAGATGCAATGTTTCTACAAATTCATGCATGTGTCGAATGCATGTATGGACATTAAAGGCTAGTCCATGAATGGATCAAATGCATGGGATGATAGAATGCATGAATGGCTTAAGTGCATGTATGGTGGCTGTCTCTTAACTTTCCAAGGCACTTATTCAGCCAAGAAGTAGCTGCTAACTAATTCTATGTTGACCATAGAGCTCCTTGAACATGTTCACACTTTGAATTGACCTATATGCTACTACACATGCATGGATGGGTTCAAGAACGTCCAAGGGAAGGAATTAACTCAATAATTCAACACATTGATTGAATTAAGTGCATGCACAAATGGGAGAACGAATTTACTAGGTTCATGCTACCATTTATGAACTTACATGCCATTAAAGTGTTTAATTATGAAGATACATGGTCCATACAAGTGCATGAACGTCCCAAGGAGATGAATGCAACCTTTTGGTGCACATACAAGTCACTTGAAGCCTTTCTTTATGACTAAGCATTCATGCACAAACTAAGGGGGAAGAAAGTGTCCATTCAGCTAGTGCATGAATCTGCCGAATTTATGAACTATTTTAATACATTAGTGTGAACGTTTTTATTATTGTGTGAACACCTAGATGCCAAATTTGAATGGTCATCTATGTGCCTATAAATATTTGTTTTCTTTCATTTGTAAAGGACTTTTGACTTTTGACTTTTGATCATTTGAATGAACTTTGTTCAAAGAGTGAGTTTTCTCCTCTCTAAATTCGTACGAGTTTCGATCTGACTTATCTAGCGTGCTAGTGGCGTCTATCATTCTCTTTTGAACTTATCACCTTGCTTTGGTGTGGCGTTCAACCCTTCTACAATTCCGCAATCCCACCTTGAACCGAATAGAAATCGGGGTGACACTTTTTAGTGTTGAATCGTTTCTGGCGTTTAAGCTCATTTATCCATTCCACCGACTATCCTAGATTTTACCCAACTATAATATCTTTTTACAAAACCGAGCCTTCATTTATCAACTTCCATTTTTCTTATTTTTATCCTTAAATCGAGCCTACTACCCTTATAAATTTACCATCACCTTAGCCAACCTTTAAAACCATTTGAAAGCTTCCGCATCTTTAGCCTTATTTCATCCTATTTCCGATAACTCAACTATTCCTCGTCGACGATCGGGCAATCAAGTGAATCGACTCAATCAACCGAGCCGGATCACATCATTTGGTATCAGAGCTACTAAAACGAGAAGTGCTGACTTTCGTACCAAGCTCGGAGTAGGTTCGTAATGTAAAAAAAAATTTAGGTTGTAATTTTTTTCTACTTCCTTTATATTTCAGCATATTGTAATTGAAAAAAAAGAGAAGAGGAAATTTGAAAAAAAAATTTAAAAAAAAAATCGAAAAATTGAAGTATAAAAAAAAAGAGTGAAAAGTCTTGTGAGTTTTATTTTGTTATTATTTCTTGTTGCTTTCAAGCATCCATTCATTCTACCATTCCCTCTACCCCTCCCAAAACGCCACACTTACTTTGATTTTTATTTTCTTTGTTTAGCCTACCCTACACCCGACGTTATCCCTTGTAATCCATTTGAAGCCGACCCTCTAAGCCGCAATAAGTCTTCTTGAAACAAAATACGAATTCACGAGAGTGAGACGAGCGGAAAAAGGCACGAGTGGTGAGTACATTAGAGCGAGCAAAAGCCATTAGACAAGTGTAAACACGAGTGGAGTGTTATCCAATTTTCTTTCCGAGCGAAATTGTGAGGTTTGTGGTGAGGTACTTCATTTTTTTTATTTTGTTTTGTGATCTAACATTTTCTTTTTAGCAACAAAAATCATGTCATACGAAGAGTTCACCGAATCGGAATACCAATATTTGGTTCAAGAAAAGCGAAGAATGGCGACTAAACGAGACCAAAGTGATCGAGTTTCTTCAAGTCGTAAAACGGAACCAAGAACCCCACGGAGATATACCCCCGACTACTACTTAAGAAAAAGTTCCTATCGTGATTCCTTTTTGCCATCTACTTCGAGACAAAGAGATTTATACTATGACGCATATTCATCAGCGAATTCGAGAAGTGACTTCGATCGAAAGTCCTTTTCATCAAGAAATTTGAGAAGACGAGAAGCCGATTACGATTTTGATTCATTCCAAGATGGCGTAAAAGGGCTTAATCAGTAAAAATACCTAATATTCATAAGTACATGTTAGAGTGTGAATTTGATGTTGCTATAGAAGGGAAAAATGATCAGCATGTCATAAAACATAATAAAATAGGATGAGGTTTGATTTACGAGCCTTGGGGCAAAATTGTAAATATGTGAAAGTTTAGAGGCAAAATGGTAATTTTGCCAAAGTTTTTATTAGGGGCTGTTTTGATGAATGTATGTATTAAATAAATTAATTTGGTATTATAGATCAAGAGAAACAAGATTCAAGTCGTGATCGAGGGAAAAACAAAGTTTACAAGGAATAGGCTCGATTGCTAAAATTTTGTATCGAGGTAAGTTCATGTGTAAATAAAGTAACATAAATTTTATTTTAAGTGATTTAATGTTATTTATATGATATGGTATTTATTACCACGAAATATTATGCTTTGTGAAAAATGTGAAAGACTACCGAAGTATCGCCATTGGTATTCCAAGGAGAATGGTGAAGGAGTACGAACAAGGAAAGTCCCGTTGAACCTTAGGAATAGACTAGGATATTTGGGCATCCGAGCTCGTTGAGTTGAGTCCGAGTTCACTTATGGATGTTAATGTCTGAGCTCGTTGAGTTGAGTCCGAGTTCACTTATGGGCGGGTTACATGGTAGCTTGGCTACATATGTGGCACTTATGTGCAAACTTTCCATGTATCCGAGTTATATTCCGATGTGTTCAACGGGTAAAATTCTAGTGAAATGGAAGAATACTCAAGATGCAAGTGACGTATTGGTAAGTGTTGTGGAATGGGCACTTTGGACAGGTATGTACTTAACCCTCGGGTTGAAACTTGATACGACAACAATAATATGGTAAGACAATGAATGATGTATAGAAATGTGATATATGTTTTGGTGATATTATGCTAATGTTGGTTGGTATTATAGCTTTGTTAAGTTATTTGTTATTTGCATGTGGACTTACTACGCATTTATGCTTACTCCCTCCTTTCCATTCATTGTAGTTTTGACAAGCCGGCTTGAGTATCGGGATAGGTCGAAGGCTCGTTCACACTATCCAAAGACCTAAATTGGTAAAATGGCTTGTATATTTTGAATGTGGCATGTATAGCACTATACTCACTTTGTGTAAATGATCTTATGATATGGTTATGGTTTAGTAAGAAAAGGGTTTGTAAATGATTAGCTATTGGAATGGCTAATCAAGTTTATATATGATAACATGTATGCTTTATGTCTTAACTAAACCATGAAAATCCTTGGAAAGGTAAAATTGGCCACAAAACAGAATCAGATAGTAGCAGTGACGTGAATTTGAAAAATCACTAAAAATAGTAAGAAATGGAATTAAAAGATGAATAAGTGATGAAATCGAATCTTGATGAGTCTATTTTCATATGGATGAAACAAAATAGGTAAATGAGTTATATTTTATGAGGTATTTAAGTTTTTGTGAAACAGGGCTAGAGACTGAGTCCACTGTTCTGACTTTGGAAATTAACCAAAAATTGTACAAAAATAATTAGAAGTAATTATTTATATGTAAAGATTTCTTATTGAGTCTAGTTTTAATATAAATAAACATCATAGTATTCTGAGTTCTGTACAAAGATAAAAGTGGTTTGTAGTGAACATGGGTCAAAGCAGTCGAATGATGAAATAGGGTAAAATTAACTAATAAACTGTACTAATTGGCCTGACCAAAAATTCTAGAAAAAAATTAGTAGATAGATATATGAGTCTAGTTTCAGGAAAAATTTACGGATATTAATTCTTGAATCTCTTAGGTGCATGTTCGGCCAAGTGCATGTATGACCATATTCAATGTCTTCAAGGTTCATGAATGTTTCCATTCATGTATGGTGTGCTATCTCTTCATTCTTCAAGGTGACCATTCGGCCAAAGGACACTCACACATGCATTGGACGGTTCATGTATTGATCATGTGTTCACACCTTGTGTTCACACCATGATGACCATTCAGTTGGACGTTCACACACAAGAGTCTACTCAAGCTCTTTGTTCACACCAAGTTTGACCCTTCATGAAGCCTCATTTAATTAAGCCACTCATGGTGAAACAACATGAATTAAAGGAGTTAGCCGAATATAGCCATGCATGCTTGAAGATAGCTTGGCCAATTAGCTTCCCCATGACTCTCCTTAATTCGTTCACACCTATGTTCACATGGCAAGACTATTCGGTTCACCTTGTTCACACTAGAAGACTCTTAAACATTTAGTTTTCACACCCATGATGGCCCTTGGAGTGTCCACAATTAATTCATACTTTTTGGCCAAACATTGCTTCATTTAACAAGGTTGGCCGAACCTACAAGTGACCATTGGACATCATGCATTCACTTTGAGTTTTCTTAGCATGAAGATGCATCCATCCACCATTCCCAAAGCCGAATCTGGTCATGCACATTAAGAGTTATTTTCTAGAATTTTCTTTTAATTAATGTGTAAGTATGAAAGGCCATTCGGCTACCTAGACTTTAGGCCTATAAATACTTGTTCAATTTCCATGAAAAAGGACTTTTTGCCAAATTTTTAATGAATTTAATCTTGTAAAAATTTTCTTCTCTAAACTTTGTTTGAGACTTTGTTGACTTATCTACCTAGTAGTGGCGTCAACCCTGTTTCGTTCACCCTTATACCGAGGTTCCTACTTTGCTAAGTAGCGGGTCGAGGTTTATCACTTTCATTCTCCACCTTGAAAGCCTATAAGCATTTGGGTCGATATTTTCTAATATTGGTTCGTGCTTGCTTTTAAGAACCCTTTCTTCCATATCCATCATCTATTAACTTCTTTCACTTTCCCTTCCAATTTAACCGAACCTATACATATTATTCTTATCCATAAACCATCATAGAACCATTATACATAGCTTCCGTCCTATTTTCCCATCAACTTCATTTCAAAAGCGAATTGAACGATAATTTCTCGTAGACGATCGGGCAACTCAGCATACGACTCGACTCTCCCCAAGGCGGTTCGTATCATTCTTGTTGACTCCTTGTCCCCACTTTGATGTAGAAGTGGTGATGTATACACGCCCGGGGCTCCTACAAGTGTGAACCGAGATTCAATTGAGCTACCTAGCGGACCCATAACTCGAGCTCATGCTAAGCATTTCCTACAAGTTGTTTTAGCTTCTAGTGCAACACCTTGGTTCGAAACAAGCCCAATGCTCATAAAATCAGCTTGAAGCAACTATCCAAAGAACCTATGCATTGTTGGCAATCTGATCCTATAGCTCATTTCCAGTTCCTCGAGCTCCGTCCAGGTCATTTGAGCTCGTTTGAGCTCAACCGAGCTTATTTTCACCTCGTTCTTCATTTCAATAAATTAAACTAAGTTTTAGTTTTATACTAATTAGTTTGCTACAGCTCATTAACAAAAATCCTAGCTTAAATAAGTTCATTAAATATTTTCACTTAGTTTGAGCTAGCCGAACTTAATGCTACTAGTTAGTCTTTAATTAATGTGTTAGTTTAGCTTAACATGATATTTATGATGTCTAGTTCATGCTCTTAACATGTTCAGTCGAATATACATTGGGATTTAATGTGTTCATGTTTCTTGTAGGTTCAGCCGAATGTATTGAGTACATTAAATGAGATTCATGCACGGTGATAGAGGAATGCGCGCGGACCAAGATCGAGTTGCCAAGTCACGAGAAACTCCTACGAAAGATCCTAGACGAACAGATCTGAAATCAAAAACAAAGATTAAGATTAAACCGAATCAGATTTGAATTTAAAATTCCCAAATTCAATTAAAAGAGCAGCAAGAAGAAAATAAATAGAATCGATGAATCAAACGAAATTGAGAAGAAAGAAAAGATGCGAATCTGCCAAGGAATTGATTCGGCCAAGAATGCCCAATTTCCAGGAAACAATTGATTCCCAAATTGAAAGAAATCCAATTGGCCAAACCCTAGGAATTGGGGATTTTTGGGTTCTAATGGGTGCTGCCAATAGGAGAACAACTTAAATGATGAGATCTTGAGTTTAATCAATGCTGGAAAACAAACAAGAACAGCAAAATATTAGATGAGAAATCGGCACAAGTATAAGCAAAGAAAAGTAAAGAAAGAAATCGAAAACAGCAAGAATTAAAGGATAAGTCCTAAAGATCCTTGAAATCCCGAAAGATTTCACAAATCTCTTCAAACGGCTCTAATCTCCCCTCCAAAGAATATCGATGGCAAGAAGAAGGTTGAAGATGGCTCCCACAATCAAAAGATTGTTAAAACAACTTCTAAAGAAAACTCAAGAGATAATTCTTGGAGAAAACCCCAAAGAAAATTCTGCACTCAACAAATCTGAAATTTGATAGAAAAAATAATAATAAGATGTTTTTACAAAGGGTGGCTGGCCAATGCTTATATAGGCCTCCAACAAATCCTAATCTCACAAGTAACTAATAAAAAAATTAAACCTAATTAATAAAATAACAAGGTAAATTCGGCCATGCACTTATATGGGCTGTTTTGGGCCGAATTTTACATGTAATGTTCCTAAAGATTAAAAAATTAAATTAAACAAGTAAGATGTTTACAAATTGGGCCCTTTGACATTTTGGCATGATTTTCAACTAAGTATGAAGAAATTTCTTGATTGGGCTGGATTTTGGTTATTGGGCCTCGCCTTCAAGAATTTGGGCTTGTGATCCATCTCCTACCGAAATTGGGTCGTTGACGCTCATAATGGAGATCCAACGCGCTTTGGCTGCAAGATTCGGTTTCTTGGACCAAGATTTCCAAGATTTGAAATCTTGATTTTCTTGATTCTTGAAATCGCTCCGAACAGCAAAATTGGGCCAAGATTCGATTTCTTGATTTTCTTGAAAACAAGAAAGTGAATCTTGATTTTCTTGATTTGAGCCCATCACCTTCTTAAGCTTGGGTTGGGCCTTTGTGACTCGTATCATTCCCCCCTTCCTCAAAAAGATTCGTCCTTGAATCTAAAAATCAAATGAACTCGATTTTCCTCGGTCGAACGGGACTAATGGCAATTGAGTCCACTGAAAAGAATAGCCACAAAATAGTAAATAGCAACACAAACAAGCTTGTAGTCCAATTATAAGCATAATAGAACAGGTATAACGCATGTGAATGGATAGATTCAGATTACCATGCATTAATCGACGGTCTATAGATTCACTCACACATGCATTATCAAAAACAAGAATCTTTTTATCAACCATCAAAATAGATTTATCATCAATAAATAAAATAGGACAGTCAAGCACGTTTCGATCTAAGTGTTCATCAACACGATCTTTGTCGCTATCCGAGGAGTACAAAAGTGTTTCAAAGGTTTCAAGCATCTTACCTTGATAAGCAAAAGAATAATGGTCGATTTTACCTTTTTCATTTAAAACAAACCTTCGCTCATCGGGGGCATAGTGTAGTCGAATCTCCGTTGTTGAGTTAACCTTTGTCAAATGGAACTCAAACTTCATGTACAACCACATAAACTGTTTAAGGCACGAATATAAATTGAAAACAAATTTGAAAAATTTCGTTACCTTATTCTCCAAAACAGATTTGGACAAATTCGAGGATTTTACACAAGGTAAATCAAGAGAATAACAAATCACGCTTCTTTTCATAATGACTTTATCAACCACAATCAAAGAGTAACAATTAATCGGATCAAAATGAGGGGATCTTTTAAGAACTAAGTCACCAAAAGTTTTATTAATAATTTTCAAATCTGCACTGGACTCGGTTTCTAAAATTTCCTTACCTCGCTTACCTTCTGGATCATGTAGTGTGATTTCATCTTTGCCTAAGTTGATCGTATGAAAGCGTCTTTCATTTGAGAGGTATTGAAGTTGAAAGTTATCTTTCGATCTTTCGGGAACCTGAAAAGTAGCAACACAAGAAAAATTCATATCTTGGTTAGTGGAAACATTCCTCACTAGCCTTTCCTCGTCTTTTTCTTTTGTTTCTTTTTCTAACTCATTTTCTCTTCTTTCTTCAACTTCTTTTTCAATTTTCTTTTCTGTTTCACATTCCTTTTCACTCTCAATCTCTTTTTGCTCTTTTTCATTCTCTTTTTCTTTTTCCTCACTTGTTTTAACAGAATTTCTCAGTTTGATTTGGTCCTCATGGACTTGTTCCGGAGTGAGCGGCACTAAGGTAAGTTTCTTTCCTTGATGCTTGAAAGAATACCTATTGGTACGACCATCGTGAGTGACTTTTCGATCCAGTTGCCATGGTTCTCCTAGCAACAAATGGCAGGCTTGAATAGGCATTATGTCGCACACAACTTCGTCTTGATACTTACCGATAGAAAAGGCAATGCGCACTTGTTGAGTGACCCTAAATTGGCCTTCGTTGCTAAGCCCTTGTAGTTGATAAGGTTGTGGATGCTTGGTAGTGGTTAAGCAAAGCTTTTCCACCATCGTCGTGCTGGCTATGTTCGAGCAACTTTCACCATCAATAATAACTCTACAAAGCTTACCTTGTACATGGCAGCGAGTATGAAAGAGATGTTCTCATTGCTGCTCGCTCTTTGGTTTTGCCAAAGATGATTGTCCACGATCATGAAAATCATCATCCATTCTAGGGACACGTTGAGGGCTGCACCTATGGGGCTGGTTATCCCTATCTTCCTTAATTGGATCTCGATATTGATGTTTTTGATTCAATTGCACCTCATTGATGGTAGCAGTCAAAGCTCGAAGAGTAGCAGCCTGTTCATCCAACTGTTGTTGGAATTTTTTAAATATGTCACTATTATTATCACCTGTAGACATTTTTTTTAAAACCTGCAAAACACTCAACACTCAAAAATAAAAGTTATCAAACCTCACTGTTAATCACTCAAAAAGAAAAAATCAAATTCTCAATGAGGTTGAATTCAATCTTGTGAGTTCTTTATCAGAGTTTATATCAACCAATTAGAGAGTGTGAACCAAACTACCAAAGAATCCTAATTTGCACTAGGATGCCAAAAACTGACGAGACACCAATTGATTCGTGTTGCACCGAGGAAGAAGTTGTGCACACGTTTAAATCCTACTAACACAAGAAACAAGAAGGTGTTAGATAATGTAAAGGAAGAATAAAGGTAAACAAATGAAAACCTACAGCTAAGAATCAATAAAAATTGCTGAAAACAGAAAACCCGAAAAACTGCGGAGTAACTTGACAACTTCGTTCGAGGTGTTCCTGATCTCCAAAAATCACGAAATTAAATCTGGAGTGTCCTTATATATTGAATTTTTGATCTGGAAATTTTGGGCACCAAATTCAACCCGCTGAATCTTTTTTAAAATTTTTATTGAATTTCGTATTTTTTGATTTTTTGACTTTTTTGACTGATTTTTTTGCGGGAATAATTTTTTTATATTCAATCACAGTGCCAAAAACATGTTTGTAAAATTTCAGATCAGTAGGACAACGTTTACCCACTCAAATTAATTTTTTTTGAACAATTTTTCTGGGTAAAACTGCTGTTTATGCTTTAAAAAATAGAGATCAGTTTAGAAATCAACCAAGAACACCCAAAACGCCCAAAATCTGATACCAAATGATAGAGGAATGCGCGCGGACCAAGATCGAGTTGCCAAGTCACGAGAAACTCCTACGAAAGATCCTAGACGAACAGATCTGAAATCAAAAACAAAGATTAAGATTAAACCGAATCAGATTTGAATTTAAAATTCCCAAATTCAATTAAAAGAGCAGCAAGAAGAAAAGAAATAGAATCGATGAATCAAACGAAATTGAGAAGAAAGAAAAGATGCGAATCTACCAAGGAATTGATTCGGCCAAGAATGCCCAATTTCCAGCAAACAATTGATTCCCAAATTGAAAGAAATCCAATCGGCCAAACCCTAGGAATTGGGGATTTTTGGGTTCGAATGGGTGCTGCCAATAAGAGAACAACTTAAACGATGAGATCTTGAGTTTAATCAATTCTGGAAAACAAACAAGAACAGCAAAATATTAGATGAGAAATCGGCACAAGTATAAGCAAAGAAAAGTAAAGAAAGAAATCGAAAACAGCAAGAATTAAAGGATAAGTCCTAAAGATTCTTGAAATCCCGAAAGATTTCACAAATCTCTTCAAACGGCTCTAATCTCCCCTCCAAAGAATATCGATGGCAAGAAGAAGGTTGAAGATGGCTCCCACAATCAAAAGATTGTTAAAACAACTTCTAAAGAAAACTCAAGAGAGAATTCTTGGAGAAAACCCCAAAGAAAATTCTGCACTCAACAAATCTGAAATTTGATAGAAAAAATAATAATAAGATGTTTTTACAAAGGGTGGCTGGCCAATGCTTATATAGGCCTCCAACAAATCCTAATCTCACAAGTAACTAATAAAAAATTAAACCTAATTAATAAAGTAACAAGGTAAATTCGGCCATGCACTTATATGGGCTGTTTTGGGCCGAATTTTACATGTAATGCTCCTAAAGATTAAAAAATTAAATTAAACAAGTAAGATGTTTACAAATTGGGCCCTTTGACATTTTGGCATGATTTTCAACTAAGTATGAAGAAATTTCTTGATTGGGCTGGATTTTGGTTATTGGGCCTCGCCTTCAAGAATTTGGGCTTGTGATCCATCTCCTACCGAAATTGGGTCGTTGACGCTCGTAATGGAGATCCAACGCGCTTTGGCTGCAAGATTCGGTTTCTTGGACCAAGATTTCCAAGATTTGAAATCTTGATTTTCTTGATTCTTGAAATCGCTCCGAACAGCAAAATTGGGCCAAGATTCGATTTATTGATTTTCTTGAAAACAAGAAAGTGAATCTTGATTTTCTTGATTTGAGCCCATCACCTTCTTAAGCTTGGGTTGGGCCTTTGTGACTCGTATCACACGGCCAGGTACATGGATTACGAGAGTTCATGCATGAACGATTTTATGCATGGTGGGCTGGCTATTGGTGATCCCTAAGCAACCTTTTGGCCAAGATTTAAGTTCCACAAAGTGACCGAATACATGAAGGAGCCATTAATGTAAGTACATGCATGGCTTAATACATCGTATGGAAGGATGCATGCACAACTAGTGTTCAATAGATGGCATTTGAAGGAATTCATGTATTGGGGACGTTCATGCAAGTGGGGGCTATTTTATGTACATGTATTTGAAGATTCATGGACCGTAATTAAGGAAGAACATGCATTGGGATGTTTCATGCATGTATCATGCATATCCAAGATGTCCATTCAAGTATTCAAGGTATATTCAAGCCTCATTCGGCCAAGGGAGATGTAGGAGTATTAAAGGGCTGCACATTCATGAACTATGGCTTTTCTTCTAGGCTAAGCATGCATGAATGCATCAAGTGAAGCAACATGATGGTTCGGCCAATTCATGCACCATCTTCAAGCATGAACTGTAATTTAATGCTTTTGTGTGAACATGTTAAATACAAATGTGAACATAATTAAAGTTAGTGTGAACATCATAGATGCCGAATATCAATAGGCATCTTAGGCTTATAAATAGTTTGCTCATTTCATGTAAGAGGGACTTTTTCCAAATTATTGAATGACCATTAGTCTTGTGAGGTTGCTTCCTCTCATTTCTCGTACAAGTGTCAAAAGACTTATCTAGTTTGTGCTAGTGGCATCAATCAACCTTGTTTGAACTTATCACCATTCTTGGTGTGGCGTTCACCTATCTTCTATTCCATCCTACCACCTTAACAATATAGGAACCGGGGTGACACCTTTTAGTGTTAAACCATTCCTAACGTTAAGTTCGTTAATCCATCCCCATTTTCCCAAATTCTTTCTTTCATCACCAAAACCGAACCACCTTTCCAACAACCATCTTTACTGTCCTTAGCCGAACCTATCACTATTCTTACATTTATTTGAAACCTTTCGCTTATTCAAACCTATCCATTCACTTCTACTTCCAAAATCGAGGCATGAACGACTCTTCTTGTCTACGATCGGGCAACTACGTGAATTCGACTCAACCATCCAAGCTGGATCACATCAAATGGGGTTAGGAAAGGTTCAGATGGCGCCTTTTCTTTTTAGATTCTTTTCCACCTTGATCGCCATGTGCACCATGTCAATGATCTCAACATAATGTTGCAATTCTACAACATTGGCAATATCTCAATTGAGGCCAGCAAGATATCTCACCATAGTAGCCTCTCGATCCTCCTCAACGTCGGCTCAAATCATGGCTATCTCCATCTCTTTGTAGTAATCTTCCACACTCTAATTTCCTTGGGTGAGATTTTGCAACTTTTGTTACAACTCATGATGGTAATAGGCGGGAATGAATATCTTCCTCATGATAGCCTTCATTTTGGCCCATGTAGACACGGGTCATTCACCATTTCTTCTTCGGCTCATTGTAAGCTGATCCCACCAAATGATGGCATAACCAGAAAGTTTTATGGCGGCAAGCTTAACCTTTTTGCTCTCTGAGTAGTTGTGACACTCGAAGACTAGTACAATTTTCTTCTACCACTCCAGATAAGCTTTAGGTGTGACAGCCCAAAATTGACCCTAGTCGGGAAGTGGTTTTGGGACTGTTAAACCGAGTCACCGAAATGTTTGAATGTGATATTTATTGTCTAGAATATGTAACTATGAATGTGTGAAAATTTCAAGCTTCGATTTAGTCGATTGCATGTGAATTAAGTCAATAGGACTTATGTGAGAAAATTTTAAAATGTGATAGGTCAATGCGTAAGGACCTATTAGTGCATGTGGGAAAAAAGGGGGGACTTGCATGTCAAATTCCCCCTCCTAATAAGTAGTGGCCGGCCATGCTATGGGTGGAAACATGTTGGGAACATGTTGGCCTAGTGAGGTATGTAGGATAAAATATAATAAGAAGTATGGGGAAATAAAGAAATGGAAAAAGGAAAGGATGTGTGTAATTGTTTCTTCCCCTCCCCATTGCCGTGAAAGTAAGAAGGAAAAACAAAAAAAAAGTGTCCATCTTCCTTCATTTCCCCTTGGCCGAATGTTCTAAGGAAGAAAGAAAAACAAGTTGTGTTTTTTTTTTGGTTCTTCTTGGCCGGATTGAAAGAAAGAATTGGGGCAAAAACATTCGGTCATTTGAAGCTTGAGAAGGGGGGGGATGGGTGAAGAAAACTAAGTGTTCATCTTTGTTTCTTCTAAGCCGAATGTGAAGGAAGAATAGGGGAGAAACACCACTCGGTCATCCTAGGCTTAAACTAAGGTAAAAAGTTTATGTTAAAATTTGATTTTGGGAATGAATAAAGCTTTCGGCCATAGTAGTCAATAAAGAATATGGCTGTTGTTTCATATTAATTTGGACGAATCATGGTGGATGGGCGTTTGACCCAAACAAATGATCATATGTATGCATTAGATGCTAAGTAGAAAGAATCGGCTATCATGTTGGATGCTATTGCCGAATATGAACTTGGTTATATTTGAGTAATGTATGTGTTTTGAGTTGACGGCATGAAAAGAAGGCTTAAAATGTGTTATAAACAAATTATATGTTAAACTAAGGTTTGCTAAATTACCATTTTTCCTTGCCGAATATGTGCTTAATTAAAGAAGAGTTTGTGTTGAATGTTTAAATAATTTAGATAATTATTAATCTAAGTCTAAGCTAGGTAAAGTAAATGATTGTGGCTTAATTGTTTTAGGGCAAGTGGCTATTATGGTGAAATGCAAATTCGGTCATGGAATTTAATGTATTTCTTATTGAATTTTGATAAATTTTGTTATAAGAAATATTAAGGATGAAATTGAGTTGGCTTTTTAAATGGCATTAATTTTTGGTATTAAGTTGAATTGGAAAGTTGATAAATGTGTAAATATGACTTAGGGCTTATATAAGCATTCGGCATTAGCTAAGGAGTGAGAATTTGATAGTTGATGTATATGTAAATGGGTAGTGTTAATTGAATGTGATTTATTTGGTGATAATCGTAGTGGTTAAACTAGTTAAATTATTGATTTAGCTCAAGGAGTTAAAGGAGGTGAATCGAGCAAAGGCAAAGAAAAGGTCATCGAGTAGCCGAGTTGGAACCATCTTACCCAACATGAGGTAAGTCGTTAAGCATGTAGTTGGTATTATTTCAAATGGTCATAATGTTTATGTATTGATGCTGAATGGAATGAATAAATATACATATATATATATGCATGTACGTATGTGATGATGAAATTGTTGAATGAAAAGAAAAGAGGTAAGATGTACTGAGTTGTTGATCTCGGCACTAAACGTGCGGGTATAACCATTTATGACCATGAGATTGGCGCTAAGTGCGCGGGATTAAATTGTACAGCACTAAGTGTGCGATTTGACTATGTTGCACTAAGTGTGCGAAACGAATATGATGCACTAAGTGTGCGAATTGACCATGCGGCACTAAGTGTGCGAGTTTGACTATGTAGCACTAAGTGTGCGATTTGATTACGTAGCACTAAGTGTGCGAGTTGATTATATAGCACTGAGTGTGCGGACTCAATATACATTCGTGAATCATTATGGACACTATGTGTGCGACACCATTGAGTCGATCGCGGACAGCGGATCGGGTAAGTGTCCTGAGTACATGGCTAATAGGTGCTATGCTTATACTTGGTGTTGAGCCCGGTAAGTTTGAACCTATGTGACAAATATACTTGAAGTCACGTACATAAAATTTATCGTAGGATGGGTGAAAGGCCGTTTAGTCGTTTGATTGTAACGAAAATAAATTGATTTATGAAAATGCTTCAATGTCCTATTGATGAGTATATGGAATGTGAATGCATGAATTGATATGAAATTGAATCGATAGGTGGGAGGAACTATGGTATGGTTCGGTATGGATGGAGTAAATTGTCTCGTTCCATTTTGTTTCCTCTTGTGATAATGTTATTGATGGATGGTAGTACATTGCTTATGACTTACTGAGTTATAAACTCACTCGGTGTTTCCTTGTCACCCATTATAGGTTGCTTGGACTCATCTATTTTTGCGGGGTCAGGTCATCATCGAAGTCATCACACCGGATAGCAAGTTTTGGTACTTTCTTCTTAGTTGGCTTAGAAGAACATTTTGGCATGTATAAGCTATTACGTTGTGTTTGAACTTTGGCATGTAAACTTTAAGCCATGCGAAAATGGCACGAATGTTCGATTGAGTTGGATCAAGGGTAGGCATGAAATGGACCTAATTACTTTCGTAACAGATGCTGGCAGCAGCAGTGTCATGAGATTGAAAAATCACTAAAAATAGTAGGAGTGGAATTAATTGATGAATAAATTATGTAATCGAAGCTCGATAAGTCTGTTTTCATGAGGAAGTAACGAAAAGATCATATGGGCAGTATATTAAGAGATAATCAGATTTTTGTGGGACAGGGTTAGAACGGTTTCTGGATTCCCTGCTCCGACTTTGGAAATTCATTATAAATTAACCAGAGATAATTAGGGGTCGTACCATATATGTATAGATTCCACTCTGAGTCTAGTTTTCATAGAAACAAACGGCATCAGTATTGAAGCCCCGTGCAGGGAGATATTCAAGTCGTAATGGGAAAAGGTCAGTGTAGTCGACCCCTGCAACATGGGAGACTTTGACTAATAAACTGTACTAATTGGCCCGACCAAAAATTCTAGAAAAAAATAAATAGATGGGCACATGAGTCTAGTTTCTGGGAAAAATTACAAAACTGATTTTCGAGTTACGAAACTCAAGATATGATTTTTAAAACGACTAGTACACAGATTGGGCAGTGTCTGGAAAATAAATTTTATAAGGGGTTAAAGTCAGTTAACACCTCGTGTTCGACTCCAGTGTCGGTTTCGGGTTCGGGGTGTTACATTTGATTGGTATCAGAGCTATGGTTTAGTCGGTTCTAGGACTACCATAGCACGTATGAGTCTAGCTATACATGCCTTAATGTTAATGTTTAAAAGGGTGATGACTTCTGACGGTTGAAATGTTTTTGTTTTGATTAGTAAATGGATCCCGGTGTAGAAAGAACCCTAGCGGATGACGTTGAGAGCGTAGAGGCTGCTCCTGCACAAGGGACGCCGCCTGTTGAACCTCAGTCATCTGCGAATAATCAAGGTGAGGGGGCTAAACAAGCCTTCTTTACCATGATGAATGAGTGGGTCGCGCAATATGCCCGAACCAACCCGGCTGTCCAACAATTCCCAAATTTGAATAATCCACCCCAAGAGCCTGTAATGCCATCAGTCGCTGATCCTGTGAGGCTGAGTAAGCCACCTGTAGACTTGATTAGGAAGCGTGGGGCCGAGGAGTTCAAGGCCATAGTAACTGATGATGCCGAAAGGGCCGAGTTCTGGCTTGATAACACCATTCGGGTGTTCGATGAATTGTCATGCACACCTGACGAATGTCTAAAATGTGCTGTATCTCTGTTGCGAGACTCAGCCTACTATTGGTGGAGGACCTTGATTTCCATAGTCCCGAACGAGCGAGTAACTTGGGACTTCTTTCAAACGGAATTCCGAAAGAAATTTATTAGCCAACGGTTCATTGATCAGAAGCGTAAGGAGTTCTTGGAACTCAAGCAAGGCCGTATGACTGTATCTGAATACGAACATGAATTCGTAAGACTCAGTAGGTATGCCCGGGAGTGTGTAGCTGATGAGGTTGCTATGTGCAAAAGGTTCGAGGAAGGATTGAATGAAGATTTAAAGCTACTAATGGGTATTTTGGAAATAAAAGAATTCGTAACACTAGTCGAACGAGCCTGCAAGGCGGAAGAACTTGGAAAGGAGAAGAGGAAGGCTGAATTTGAAGCTAGAGATTATCGTAAAAGATCGACGGGTAAAGCTCCGTTCTCAGCTGTAAAGAAGTTCAGGGAGGACATTAATAAGTCGAGGGCGACTGCGGGAATTTCCATCAGGGCAAGACCATCGATGGGCTCCCGAGCTACTTCGGTAGCTAGTGTGGGCAATAATCGTCACGAGAAACCTGAATGTCCCCAATGTGGAAGACGACACCTAGGTGAATGTTGGGGCAAGTCTACTAGCAGGGCCTGTTACGGATGCGGTTCGAAGGACCACTTCATTAGAGATTGCACGGAGCTGGATGAGAAGAATAAGATTCAAGGTGCAAGACCTAGTGGAGTGACATCTAGAGGTAGACCACCGAGAATTTTAGGAGGCAGGGGTGGTAGTCAGTGGGGGGCCTCTGATACGGCCGATCGCGCCGAGAACCGTACTCCTGCTAGAGCATATGCCATTCGCGCACGAGAGGAGGCATCCTCCCCCGACGTCATCACTGGTACCTTCACTCTCTTTGATACTAATGTGATTGCATTGATTGACCCTGGTTCTACTCATTCATATGTATGCGAAACCTTAGCAACCAGTAAGACTCTACCTGTTGAGTCTACTGAGCTCGTAATTCGAGTATCAAACCCTTTGGGTCAATGCGTACTTGTTGATAAAGTGTGTAAGAGATGCCCTCTAATAATCCGAGAATCCTGTTTTCCGGCCGATTTGATGCTTTTGCCGTTCGACGAGTTTGATGTTATTCTTGGTTTGGATTGGTTGACCGCGCATGATGCGGTTGTGAATTGCAAAAGCAAGACTATCGATTTGAGGTGCGCAAATAACGAAATAATCCGAGTTGAGTCTGCGGACTTAAGGGGGTTGCCAGCTGTAATATCAGCAATGTTGGCCCAGAAATATGTAAGGAAAGGGTGCGAAGCATACCTCGCGTATGTACATGATGACAAGGAGTTAGAAAAGAAACCCGAATCGGTGCCGGTGGTTTGTGAATACCCGGATGTTTTTCCTGAAGAGTTACCGGGTTTGCCACCTGTTCGGGAGGTAGAGTTTGGTATTGAGCTTGTACCTGGAACTACGCCAATTTCAATCGCTCCGTATCGTATGGCACTAACCGAGTTAAAAGAGTTGAAAGCTCAGTTGCAAGAATTGACGGATAGAGGTTTCGCTCGACCGAGTTTCTCACCTTGGGTTGCACCAGTATTGTTCGTGAAAAAGAAGGACGGAACCATGAGGTTGTGCATTGACTATCGTCAACTGAATAAAGTGATGATAAAGAATAAGTATCTGTTACCGCGTATTGATGATCTGTTCGATCAATTAAAGGGAGCATCGGTGTTTTCAAAGATAGATTTGAGATCGGGTTATTATCAGTTGCGGATTCGAGATTCGGACGTACCCAAAACTGCTTTCAGAACGAGGTACGGTCACTACGAGTTCTTAGTGATGCCGTTTGGGCTCACTAATGCCCCTGCGGTGTTTATGGATTTGATGAATCGGATCTTCAGGCCGTATTTGGATCGGTTCGTATTTGTGTTTATTGATGACATCTTGGTCTATTCAAGAGATGAGACCGAACATGCTGAGCATCTGAGGCTAGTGTTGCAAATTTTGCGGGATAAGCAGTTATATGCTAAGTTCAGTAAGTGTGAGTTCTGGTTAAGAGAGGTTAGCTTCTTGGGTCATGTGGTATCCGCATCGGGTATTCGAGTTGACCCGAGCAAAATTTCAGCCATACTTAACTGGAAGCCTCCGAGAAATGTTACCGAAGTCCGGAGCTTTCTAGGGCTCGCCGGTTATTACCGACGATTTGTCAAAGGTTTCTCGATGATAGCCACCCCAATGACGAAGCTACTTCAGAAGGATGTTAAGTTCGAATGGACGGAGAAATGTCAAAAAAGCTTCGATCAACTGAAAACTCATTTGACTGAAGATCCAATTTTGGTGCAACCCGAATCGGGTAAAGAGTTTGTCATTTATAGTGACGCATCCCTACTTGGGTTGGGTTGCGTATTGATGCAAGAAGGTCGAGTTGTGGCCTATGCGTCGAGACAATTGAAGCCACACGAGAGAAATTATCCGACCCATGATCTCGAACTAGCCGCCATTGTGTTTGCATTGAAAATATGGCGACATTATTTGTTTGGTGAGAAGTGCCATGTGTTTTCGGATCACAAAAGTCTTAAATATTTGATGACTCAACGAGACTTGAATCTGCGACAAAGACGTTGGCTTGAGTTGTTGAAAGATTACGAGCTTGTCATTGATTACCACCCGGGAAAGGCTAATGTGGTTGCGGACGCCTTAAGCCGAAAATCACTGTTTGCTTTGCGAGCGATGAATGTACACTTGTCTGTTCTACCTGACAATGTGTTAGTAGCTGAATTAAAAGCCAAACCATTATTGACTCATCAAATTCGTGAAGCTCAGAAGGTCGATGATGAATTGGTTGCAAAACGAGCTGAGTGTGTTCCGAACAAGGAATCGGAGTTTCAGATTGATGATGATGGTTGTTTGAGGTTTAGAAGTCGTTTGTGTGTTCCAAGGAATTCGGAACTCGTTCCGATGATTCTGAACGAAGCCCATTGTAGCCGAATGTCAATTCACCCTGGGAGCACGAAAATGTACAACGACTTGAAACGTCGGTTTTGGTGGCGTGGTATGAAACGAGACATCTCCGACTTTGTTTCGAGATGTTTAATATGTCAACAAGTGAAAGCGGAACATCAAGTGCCTTCAGGGTTACTTCAGCCGATCATGATACCCGAGTGGAAATGGGACCGAGTCACAATGGACTTTGTGTCCCGACTGCCATTGTCCGCAAGTAAGAAGGATGCGATTTGGGTTGTTGTTGATAGGCTGACTAAGTCGGCTCACTTTATCCCCATGTGTACGGATCTTTCATTGGATAAACTAGCCGAATTGTATGTCTCTCAGATTGTGAGATTACATGGAGTACTATTTCTATCGTGTCGGATAGAGATCCGAGATTCACCTCACGATTTGGAAGAAATTGCAAGAAGCTTGGGTACCAAGCTGCATTTTAGCACCGCTTTTCACCCCCAAACCGATGGACAATCCGAGCGGATAATTCAGATACTCGAGGATATGCTGAGATGCTGCATCCTTGAGTTTAGTGGTTCATGGAATGGTATGTACCTTTGATTGAATTCGCTTACAATAATAGTTTTCAATCAAGTATTAAGATGGCACTTATGAGGCTTTGTACGTCGTAAATGCCGTACGCCATTGTTTGGACCGAGCTTGGTGAAGTAAAATTTTCAGAGTTGATTTGATTAAAGATGCCGAACAAAAAGTAAAGGTGATCCGCGAAAGTCTAAAGGCAGCCACGGATCGTCAGAAATCGTATGCGGATTTGAAACGAAAAGACATTGAATATCAGGCGGGAGATAAAGTGTTTCTTAAAGTTTCGCCTTGGAAAAAGGTACTCAGATTTGGCCGAAGGGCAAGTTGAGTCCGAGATTCATTGGCCATACGAATATCCGACGAGTCGGTCCAGTTGCGTATCGATTGATTTTACCCCATGAACTTGAAAGATTCCGATGTCTTTCATGTTTCAATGCTTCGACGTTATAGATCCGATCCGTCACATGTGATTATCCCTCAGAAGTTGATTCAATCTGACTTGAGCTATGAGAAGAACCGATTCGTATCTAGCTCATGAGTGAAAGAGTTGGAATAAAGGGTTGTTGTTAAGGTGTGTGGTCAAACCGACAGGAATG